>NW_026516786.1:0-130804 GCF_025766255.1 Zychaea mexicana
ATATGAAAATACGTTGAGTATTTCTGCATATCTAATGGATATATGAGATGAAAGACCAGCTGGCCACAAGGATGAGTATCACGACGATAACGAATCAGCGCCAGAAGAAACACTAAACGGCAGCGCATCAACAGCAGCAGAGAACGCCACATCACTCTCATTGCATTACCCTACACACAGATTCCTTATTTTTGTATACCTTATCACCCTACAGATCTCCAATAGGGGGTTTTCAGGCATGGCGCCACACCACACTATATTTCTAACAATATCCTCATAGGGAAAGGTTAACATAAGTATATAAGAGATGAACACGACATCAATACACGACAGCTCAAGGGTGCATCATTATTGATCGCCATCCAATATGATTATACAAGCATATACAAAGCCTTGAGGTGCATAAAATTTAAACTCTCCCTTTTTGTTCCTTTCCGGATACAGCGTATCAGTCGATCCTTGTAATCTACTCGAATCAGTGTGAAAGCGTTTTATAAGAGATTGTGATAGTTTTGATGTTTTCTATAAAATACTGCTCGTGTAGTAGTCATATAATAATGACTGTTTACTTTGTATTTCATTTATATGATACCCTTGTGGTTGCCGTGCAGTCATTCCGTTTCACAACCCGCATCATGATACATGATAATATCATCTTTTACAGTGACGCAGTGCTTTTTCGTTCACAGGGGAGTGTTTCTTATTGAAGATTTAACTATGATACTATGTACTACCAGGAGGATCCAATTTATTTGTACAGAGTAGGCAAGCTTTGTCGTAGCCTTTCCTTGGGACAATCGGTCTTCTCCTATCATCGAAAATTTTCTGTGTGATTTAAAAAATAAATGATCTACTGAACAAACACACAGACCGAGGAATGGGTACACGCTTGCATTTGAAGCATAACCCGCCATGCATCCATACGTTTATCATACAACTTTACCACATAATAATATAGGCACAATATTGCTTTTTCCTTTTTGCATTATAAGAACCACATTACTGTACTGTGTTTCTAACGACACACAGCGGTGCGGCAAAGTAGTAACAGTGTCGGTAAGCAGAGAGTAATACCACCGGCCATATACTCGTTTCTTGTCATGCTTTCAAAGTCATAATACTAGTGTAAGCGTTTTATACGTTGTTTCTGCTCTCTGTGTACCTTTTATTACATGATGCTACGCCATTGAGGTGTGATGTCGCTAGAAATGGTAAAAAATCTTTGTATGCATATTCTAATCTACTTGTCTGATTATACATACCAATAAGCCATTTGACAATGCATGCGCCACTCGCATTCAGAGCTTTCTTATAATCTTTTCCCCGTTACAAATGATCCTCTTTTTGGTGTCAATTCTGGAGTGGATAGATGTCGAACGTCAAGTCGAGTGTGACTAGTTATGACCAATCAATTATATGCATTATCATCATATGTACAGTACACGTAAAAGATCGACATTGGGTAGGGGGTCAAACAGGACAAAAGCAAACAGTTATTTGTTTAGCATATACCAACTATAAATATTCTGAAAAGATCTTTTATGGGTAATAATAGCATTTGTTGCTACTAATTACATATACTATAAATATCATTGACTTTCTATATTTTTCTCTGCAATATCATCTATGGTGTGGTGTTGATATCACTACGAGACACATACGGTAGTAACTGTCTCTTCGCACGCTTATAATTTATGCATACTATAGCACATAACATGTATACAAACACAACGAAGCAACAACTTTAATCAACAAGCAGCAAAAGCTGTTTCTTAGTGTGTAGACGTAATAATATTGTGACTAACACTGTGATATACCATTGACAGGAGGACAACAAATCCTGTTTTACACAACCAGCTAGCTTTGGTTTAGCTGCTTTGGATCACACTTGCGAAAACAGTTAATGGGTCATTGCCAAGTGGATATATCTTCCTGGAGACGGTTTATTTCCCACAATAATTACTGTAAAAACGTAAGCTGAAAAAAAGAGTGTGTCCTTATATCAGCGCAGATAATAGATGTAGTTTTGTACGAGTGCTTAACCTTTTGGGTTACCATTGTCCTTCCCCTACCCCACAAAACCTCCGGTCACGGCCAACGGCACTGCCGTTAATTGTGGCATTTAATGGAGTGGACGCGCCTGTAATACAGGGTTATTAATATGTGTGGAAGAGGTGTTTACATTCGGGCGATTGCGTTAGCAAATCGTGGGGAGGGGTAAGAGGAGACAATCAGTTAAACATCACGGTGCGCACTCCAGATGGCGTCATTCGAAATAAAGACGAATTTATAAGAAGAGTGGATAATGATGATGATTATAACTATGGCGAAGCTAAGAGTAAGTTACTAGAAATACCGTAGCAATTTTCTCTGCTGCTTGAGTAATAAGGGGTGCGTGGAAGGGGGAATGCTTTACATACACACTAATGGTTACTACTAATCTTATTTCTGGCAACAACAATGTAAAGTGATGACATGCTGCAAATGGAAGCAAACAATAAAGAAATGTATTCACTGTTATGTGTAGAAGATGCTAGCGGTTCCATGGTTAATAATAATCTTTCTGGCCAACATCATCACTACTGTCAAGTTATTCTTTTGCGGTGAGTTAGTGTTGTAACACGGTGTCATAGAAAAGGGATAAAAAAACTCCACACTCATTGGTGGGGTAAATATAAAGGGAACCGCTGTGAAAGTGGTTCAGCAAACCCACTGTCAGTATTTAAAATATAAGCAAACCTGCTGAATAACTGTGTCTATTTTGTTCGTTTTGGAGTATCGTCGTAATAAGTCATTGAGAAAAGAAAATAACAGTCGCTCATTACATATCCAACGTTCTTACTTTATATTGAACGGAATGCATTCGGTCCGGTGTAAATTTTTAATGCCACGTTTTTAAAAGATTTGTATATGGAATTTTGATTAATTACTACTGTTGAAAGAATAAAGATGATCGCCGTGCAGCATTGTATATGTTGTACATTATTTACGTACCCCGTTCAATCAGAAATACTTGTTACCATACGGCATAATGCAATGCTCCATGACGGCACAGTCGGCTTGTAATACATACTTACTTCGTTGTTTACCATCACTATCCATAAGTACATACCTCTGTGTTAGTATAAGGAGAAGTTTATTGCAAGATATTTATTGGAGCAACATCCTTCAGGTATATGCAACGGAAACCTTCCAAGTCCTTCCCTTTTTGTAGTATGTATCACACAATATAGTGTACAACAACAGCGAAGGTAATCATTCTTGCTGATCGTGGGCCTCATGTGTATATACATCCATTTTTCGAAAATAGAGATTAGGCACAGCAGTACAACCTTTTTCTATAGTCGATGTAGGCTTCTATAATTGATGTAGGTGACACAGTCATAACACGACAGCAATCAAATGCGCCAAAATTTAACAATGCCTCAAAGGAGAGATGTTCTTTTTATCATTTTAGATTACAATTGGTAATAGTACTGCTGTCAACATTTGGTGTCTATTTGCTCTAGTAATAATGGGAATAGAAAATGTGCTTACATATGCATGTGATGCTGTTCTACACCATCATGGCGTGAAGAGGAGGAAGGACGTGTAATACGGTGCTTGCTGCGTAATAAACAGTATAACAGCTGCTACTATGTCATACATCAAAGAGTTACCAACAAGGGCAACATCCGGAGGAAATGTTGTTGCTAATATCGATCTGTTGTTCCCCACTTTGTTGTGTTGGCTTTGATAATGCAAGCAATAAATAAAACAAACTGTTATTTCGTTTCCGCCATGATGTTCCTTCTTCCAATTGCTATCATAGAACCGTCTTCGCCTATCCCCCTTACTTAGTATTGACACAGCTAATCAGTCTCATCAGGCGAGGGCGGGAAAGAAAAAAGACCAGAGACCTTTGGAGAGACCCATATAACCGGAGGCGCTTGTATCACAAACCGATGAACAATTGCTTTTCTTGGATGGATTTCCGGCTCCTTTCTCCTGCTCCTTGAGGCTGAGAATATATTTAAGGTTTTTTGGGAGGAATTGAGCGGGCGCATCACACATACACACGATCGGCAAACCATGAAACCCTCTTTGAAAAGACTCTACTCTGGCGTGTGTATATTTTGGCAGCACAACATATGAACAGCAATTATATCACGCGAATTGTTTAACCCAAAAAACCATACACTTACTCTCTTTCTTCTTGTCCCTTTAACTCGTTTTTATTCTTAATCCCTTTACTTCCTTTCCTTTCCTTTATTTAGTATTACTGTCACTGTCACCATATTCAATACTGTTGATAATGCCACAGCCACAACAGCTACAGCGTGAACACCGGCGTCCTTCCGAACCAGATCACGAACAACAGCTGCGATCATCGATGTCAACCACGGCCATAGGCTCTAAATTAAAACGATCGACTTCATCTACAACTAACGGATCCGCTCTTCTGTCATTTTCTTCAACAAAGTACGTACTCCATCACAACCTCGCATTACTTTTGCTTCGCATTTACACTTCATAGAAACGCCAAGTTAACACTTCTTGCTCTCGACAAAAAACAAACGAAAAAGGCGCGATTATCTCGAAAGTACTACTACTAGTAGTACCAATCCGCTGTCACCGTCGCTAAGCTGGTCGTCCTCACAACGACGCCAATCCGAAGATCGTACGTGTCTTCTAGTTATTTTTTGTTTGAGCACATACAGTCAATTCGATGACAATGCGAGATAAGCAAAGGAAGCTTGGAAGACATTGATTGAATTGATGCTTCTATTAGAGGGTAATAACCATCACAACAGCCACCGTCACCACCACCAACATTCTTCCTCTGCTATGACCACAACCAATAAATCCTCCTCATCACGTCGGGGACGAACAAAGAAATCGCATGAACCTGTACCCGTTTCAGCTCCAACCATGACAGCAGCACCAGCACCTGCCATGTATTGGTCGCGTGCAGCCACTTATGGCCATTCGCCACGAGGCATTCGAGCACATACAAGCGTCGTCATCAATGGCATCATGTATGTCTTTGGTGGAACGGACAGTAAGGGTGGATTTGCAAAGCTTCATACATTAGATTTAGGTACTGTATTACATCCTCTCCAACTCAGCTCAAGCGTTCCCAAAAAAAAAAAAGGAACCCCGCTGAGCGTGCTACTCCATGTTTTTTTCAGGAACCATAACTCTAATTCTTTCTTTGTTGTCTGTCGATATATAAATATATAAGACACGTTCACTTGGTCCAGGCCAGCAGTACACGGTGAAGTACCGCCACCATGTCGTGCTCATAGCGCTACTGTTCATGAGCAGGAATCCAAAATATACATGTTTGGCGGTGGCGATGGACCGCATTATTTTAGTCACTTGTTCGTGCTGGATACAAACACCATGACGTGGACTAGATTACAGACTACCGGTCCAAACCCATCACCACGGCGGGCCCACGTATCTGTTATTTGGCAGAATAATTTATACATATTTGGCGGTGGCGACGGCGTCCATGCGCTCAATGATGTGTATTGTTTCAACATTAAGGAAAATATTTGGTCGTTGGTTGAGACAAGTGGTATGAAGCCAACATCCAGAGGGTATCATAGTGGTACACTGGTGGGCGATAAGTTGGTCATTTATGGCGGAAGCGATGGTCATACTTGTTTCGGTGATGTGCACTTGCTGGACTTAGGTATATTGTCTTTCTTAAAAGTGATTTGGCTTACTATCGAGGCTGCTGGATTGTCCCATACAAAAGAATGATTGTCACAGCTCCTTGAAAAAAAGGAAGAGAACTAAAACATCGTTTCTATGCTACCTAGTGTCATATCGTTGGTATTCTGTCAACTTGGAACTTAAGGTGCCCCGGTTATCGCATTCTGCACTGTGCGTTGGATCTTATCTGTTTGTCAGCGGAGGCCACGATGGGACGCATTATTGTAACGATCTGTTGATGCTTAATTTCGGTAAAGTAGCTTGTTCTTCAGGTTGTTTCTCAGCTATAATTGAAGAAAACATATTATTTAACTGTGAAATTGGCTTTTTTTTATTGTAGTGACTATGGCATGGGAGGTACGAAGAGTGTATGGACAGGCACCAACCGCTCGAGGATATCACACAATGGTCATATACGACAGCAGGCTGTTCGTCTTTGGAGGATACGATGGAAAGCATTACTTTGACGATGTTTACATATTAGACTTAAGCAGCAATGCTTATTTAGTACAAGTGAATAACTTTGCTATAGACTTGGATTAAAAGATAACACTTGGATTAAGAGATAACAATAATAAAAACTGAAATGTAATTTTACAGTTACATACTGTATGAGGTTTCAAATCATTGCGTGGGTTGAATTATGGCTGCTTACATCTTTGACATACAATATTTACGTTGTTTACAACAGATCCTACCTCGTAAAGTCTTACAAGTACTGTAGCGAGCAACGAAAGTTCTACATTGGGACAATGTATTCATAGTAGAAGTCTAAAGTAAACACACCCACTGGTACAGTTGTACCCCGGTTTTTGCAACCCCTGGTTTTGCAATTCCTCGTATATCTGCAACTTTTTTGAAAAACACAAAAAAAACTTGGTAGTTTCGCAAATTTGCAACTTGCAAATGAGTTTGTACGATTTGCATGTTATCGGGGTAAAAACAGCTTCAATTTTTACAATATCAATTGAAAGAAGCATCTGTTGCGGATTATGAGGAATAAAATGATGCGGTTACTGCAAGATAAATATGTAAATATGAAGATGTATTTATTGTCGAAATACATAAAAATTATTATTTAGTAGTTGAGCCAGTAGAATCGGGACACATATATAGCACTGATTGGATTGAATCCACAAAAGAAATGATGAAGATATAAGAAAAAGGGAACACACTACATATAGATATAGAAATAAAATGTTTGCTCAAAGGAGCTTTTAACTACATATCGAAGAAGTCATCAAGGTAGATTGTCGGGAGAATGATTGCTGCCTGAGACTCTCTGGAATCCTACGCAAAGACTTCTTTAAGTCGTAGTTATCGATATTATCCAAAAAGCTCAAAACTCCTGCAATTGCAACCTGTTTTTCCTTCGACGTTGGCCCTGGAATAGGCGAATCAGCGCTTTGGTCCACCGCCCGCTCAAGTGCTCGTCGTACGTTCGATCCTCTTGCTTGGATGTGAACTTGTGGAACGATTTTGTCATGCTTAAAAGAGCTAATAATTATCAAACCACTAGACAGCTTCAATGAAAGAACGGTCTTATATATGCAAGTAGTAACATTTAGAGCTGTATGAATATTCCCAAAGAACGTATCGTACATCATCTCTGACAGATAAACAATGGGCTAATGTTAATAGGATGACTTATCCAGTGTATACTTGAAGCAGAATTGTTTACCCCGTTACTTGCAAATCCTCACTTTTTGCAAAAAAAAACGGGAAACCCTCGGTTGCAAAAACCGGGGTACAACTGTAAATAGGGCACATTTTACTTTCTCATTCTTTCATACATTATCAAGCGGTGCAACAATCACCTGGGTCTACGAACGTACCTCTTACACAAATTTCAGTTTAGGCTTTTACCCTGTATTACTTGCCAAGCGTTGGGATGTTTTAGTGGTTTTGATCCGTTCGTTGCTTGGCGACATGGTGACCGAACGTCGGAGTGTTCTTCATGGTATCGAGAGAGAAGACACCGAGACGTTGGACTTTTTTTAAATGTTTTACCTTGTTGTAAACGGTATATTACATGTTCGGCATTATCAAAAAAAATTGCCATGGTATTTATTTGTTTTACATATTATGCAGTGCACCATTTTAAGAAAAGTTAGTAAGTTAATTTAATCAAATTTTACTAGCATGTAATAGACGACAACGTGCTTGCATATGGTCAACGAATAACACAACAGTATGTGCTCGCTGCACGAAGCACAACCTGAAATGCATTCCATTAGAAGAAGACTACGATAGCGACATTGACGATGACGTTTCATCAAATAAATTTGCTGCTAAAACGATTGAATACTGGCAACAACAAATCACTCAACTAGAAAGTAGCATGCAAGAGCTAGAAGTCAACGCATGTCATCTTGTAAATCGTAATCATGACAACGACGATTATAACCTTGCCGACAGCAGCCAGTCGCGAGCAACCTGCAAAAGTGTCATACACAGCAAAAAACGACAACAGAAGGATTACGAATGGAAGTTGAGTATCAAAGACGGATTGCTCAAGCTCCATTCCAGAGTGGATACTATCGAAGATCTTTTACAATACGGTCTCGCTTTCACCAAGTATTTGGCACCATACGAGGGTGTGATCCGAAAGTCGCTGATAAATATCAAAAACATGTCGCACAGCTTGATTTTACAAGTTTTTTGCTTTGTATATACGATGAGCGGGAGATTGGAAGAACGATCAAAATCCTACAACCTACTCGGCGATATACATCTTTATCGTCAGCATCAAAACCACCAGCCATCATCGTGCCAATCCAAACGTGCCCTGCGACAATCGTATCTACAAATCCATTACCGATCAATTATCGATCATCTTATCGTTATATACACCAATTATGGAAATTCACGTCGACTTTTTCTCCACATACCCGCCTTCCTCAAGCATTACCACAACCTCAAAGACCCATTAAAGTGTCCAATTACGCTGGCCGTTTGCATTCACACCCTTTGCACTTCACGGCGAGTCATCTCCAAATCTGCGGCAGAACGACGCGAAATAGCCGATTTCTTTTATTCAAGATGCAAGGATATCCTGTATGACATGTTCGATGATTCAACGCGAATTTTAGAGACGGTTATCGCAATTAATCTATTACAGTACTATGACATATTCGTTCTATTGCGGTTCGACGAAGCACGACGGTGGAGTACAATCGCGTACAACCTTTGCAAGGATCTGGAAGCCATATTTGGAAAAGATACACTTGAGCCCAAACAACGACAGCAAACACATGTCCCGCCCGAAATGCAAAGGTCATTATTCAAACGACATCTTCTCTATGCCGAAAACACACTCCAGTTTCTAGATTGTATGGTGGACGGAAGTATCTACATCAATAATTCTCCAAAGCAAGAAATGAAGGTCACATACATGGAGCCGATGCCAGGCGAAGATTGTGCTACGTACGAACTGTTGGAAACCCATAATCAATTACTGAAACTGTGCACGAATCCGTACATGACAGCTGTTACTGTAAGTCCAGGGATTCTTTTTTCATTACGCACATTGATATTTATCCCTCACATTTTGGTGTTTTATAATCCTTATTAGACGCATATGAAAAAGATGGATATGTCGACGGCGTGCGATCCAGAGCTTTCTTTGGACATCTTAGTACAGCTACACAACACCATCCAAGACTGGTGGACCGCACTGCCAACACATCTGCGACTCTGTGACGACCTATATGGGAACGACGCAGTGAATGCAGTTGAAAAGAACGAGTCGATACCTAAGGCAGTCATATTTTCGTTTGTTCATTCAATATTGCTCAAGATATACACTTTTGTTTTGGAAATGGAATACATACCATCAAGGAGAGCAGCACTTGAACAAGACGATGGTGACGACATGACCCCTCTGAATGAAAAGACACATTTATACAACCGTGCAAGGTCAAGTGCAAGAATACAGTCATGTGAATTATTGATTGGCGCTGTGAAACGAATATTCACTCTGCATGATGATATATTTCCATGTAAGTAGTAATCATCAACACAAGTGTATATGGGAGGATGGAATCATATTAATAGAGAGAATTCTGATGTAGTCATGCTGGAGTTCATTTCAAGAATGTTATACGCATTACTTACCGTGTCCAACTGTTCAAAGAGTGCCTTTTCTACCGATCTTCGTGAAAATTTCAGAGAATGTTATGGCAACATGCTTAAGGTGTTTCCATCTGATAATATCGTACCTGCATCGATATCGCCGCTTGCTGCCTATTATCAAACATTCCAGCTTAGCAACACTGACATCTATCAAAATTATCCCCTTCCTGGATATGCGCTACTTGCCGATTTGCTTACGGCTGGCCAGAATTACCCCTTCCAACAGCCCATGTATGGTGATTTGGCTAGTTTCACCGATTCAGCTTTGTATGGTAATTTTTTTTTCATGGAATAAAGGGAAGCTTATTTGCGCTGCTATTTATAAAAAATGAACTTGTGCTAGTTTTATGTTCCGTTGATGCACTCTGGTCTATCTTCAACATTGACGTAGTTATTGTAGGGAAGTTTCTGGTCGGAATTCATTTTTATTAAAGTATACAATTATAAATAACTGCCAATACAAGGGTTTATGGCACACCGATGATTTAACTATGGACACCCAGTCACTAGGGAGGACTATGCAGAACTTGTCATAGGATTACAGCGAGTTATAGAGCTTTCATCAAATCCATAGAGATGGGAAACCAAGCAGCTAAATTCGAACCAACAACCTCCGCGAAGTAGGTCACCCGCCGTGACCGAAGTCTTCAGGGCCTGGCGCCCCAACATCGACGTAGTTTAGAGGATCATGCTAAAAAAAATTCTCGGATAGTTTATCCCCGGGGTTTCCATAGAATCCAGAAACGGCTGGCGGGCTTCTTTCGCCTCTGGTGAAGATTAGCTGCGCTATCAACTAATGTCTTCCCGTAAACCAATCTGTCACGGTATAGCAAATAAATTTTATTTGTTTAATTGCATTTCAGGGGTCGACATTTGCATATTGGTCTAATTCAAAGGTTGTAGCATGCAGAAGACGACAGCGAGGTTGCATATGGCCAACAAAGGCTGCAACAGTATGTGTTCGCTGCACGAAGCTCAACCTGAAATGCATTCCGTCAGAAGAAATCTACGATAGTGACAACGACGATGACATCCTACCGAAAGAGTTTGCTGTAAAGGCAATAAAATACTGGAGCCATCAGATCGATCAGTTGGAAACCGACATGCAGAGATTAGAACACACCACCCAAAATCTTTCAAAGCTTACTAGTAGTGGTGGTAGCTACGACGATCACACTCATCACCGTAACGACGACGGCAACGACATCAGCGACGACGTGAAGAAGGCTAGTGCCGACAACAACAATTTAGCAACAAAGGCAACCATGGAGAATTACAAAGGCTTAGTTTCAAGGCAACCACCGAAGCAGTTCGAATGGAAGCTGAGCATCAGAGACGGACTACTCAAGCTACATTCCAAAGTCGACACCATCGAAGAGCTTTTACAATACAGTCACGCCTTTCTCGAATATCTCGCGCCGTTTGAAGGGGTATTTCAAAAGTCGATAATCAATCTCGACAGCATGTCGTATAACATACTTATACGTACGTTTCGTATAATTTTTCGGTTGAACGAAACAAAAGGACGGTCTCCATCATCATCATTATCGTCGCACCTTTCACTCAGGCGCGTACAACAACAGACAATACCGCAACTACAATCATACTTACATAGGCACTATCAATTCATCATTGACCACCTTATCAACACATACTGCGAACGCGAAAACTCACGACGAATTTTCCTACATATACCCGCTTTTCGCGAACATTATCGTAAACTAAAAGACCCACTTACTTGTCCGATTACGCTGGCCGTATGCATTCATACCCTTTGCACCTCGAAACGAATTATCACTCATTCTGCTACGGAACTACGCGAACTAGCCGATTACCTTTATGCGAAATGCAAAAAGATCCTTTACGATATGTTTGATGATCCAGCACGTAAAATAGAGACGATCGTTGTCATAAACTTTCTACAACATTTTATGATATTTGTACTTTTACGATTCAATGAAGCGCGACGATGGAGCACTGTTGCATACAGTCTCTGCAAAGACCTCGAGAGTGACCTTCATCAGAAAACACAACGACAACAACACAATGCCTGTCTACCATTAGACATGCAAAAGATTCTGCTACAGCGCCATTTTTTCTATATTGAAAACATGCTTCAGCTGCTATCTTTTATGCTTGATACGAAAATGTTTGGTCAAGGTCTTGTCAAACTGGATATGAAGGTCGCCTATTTGGAAGTTATGCCTGGAGAGGACACGACTACTAGTGTGTTGATTGAAGCACACAATCGCTTACTGCAGCTCTCTACGAGTCCTTATATGGCAGCCATTACAGTAAGTCTTACGACAGGTCTCAATCTTACTCCTGACGCCAAACCTCCGCTTTATATTCACAGCCGTCTTAACCTTGCGTGTCGCTCATGTATGCTTTATTATACAACATCATAGACCCAGATGAAAAATATTGCTGATTCGACAAGCAACCCTGAGCGTTTTATCGATATTCTTGTTCGGCTGGATACTACTATTCGAGACTGGTGGAGCGAACTCCCTGCATGCTTGCGGCTATGTGACGATTTATATGCAGAGGATGCAGAGGCTGCAATTGAACAGAACAATTCAGTAGCCAAGGCAATCGTATTTTCATTCGTCCATTCAATCCTATTCCGGATATACGCATTTGTACTGGATCTGGATATCGAGGCAGCATCTAATGATGATGATAACAGCATAGTTGGGGACGGCGGAAATACTTGTCAGGATGAAAAGAAGCTGTTATTTAATCGGGCGAAATCTAGTGCTACAGTACGATCTTGTGAATTGGTGCTTCGTACAGTGACGCGGATGTTTACTTTGCATGAAGACGTATTACCATGTAAGTCAATGGGTGGGGAGCTGATACGGAGGGTAGGCGGGAAAATGAAAGGAGAAAACGAAATTAATATTTAACTCTGTACAAATAGTCATGTTTGAATTCATCTCAAGAGCAATATATACATTGCTCAGTGTATCGTTTTGCTCAAAAAAACATCTCTCGTCGGATCTACGCGAGAAGTTCTTCGAATGTTTCGACGTCATCTGCAATGCGTTTCCCCCGGACAATATAGTCCCGCCATCGATATCGCCACTTCACTTGTATATAAAGACGTATCAGATGGATGACACCGATATTTACCAAAAGTACCCTCTCCCTGGATATGCTCTGCTTGCGGATCTGGTCAACACGAGTTGTGCATACCTCAAATCTGATTACTTTCAATCATTCCAAGAGCCATTAAATACCTATTTAAAGGCATATACATGTTCTGCCTTGTATGGAAATTTCTGCTTTATGGAATGAATAAACCGTCATTATGTACATATAAAGATTGAGAATGTCAAACTTCAAGACTCCATATGATAGCCGCAGCACCGTTTTCACAAAGATTACACACCTGTCAATCGGTAGCTAGATAGAATTTACTCATCAACACCATAAATTACGCTGATTTAAAACACTACACTTTGCATTTACTAAGGGAAGATGCTATGAATACATAAGTTTTGTAAGAGGCACAAGATTCATGCGCTAATACATGTATTATTTTCAGTTCCAATCGTGATAACCGTTGCCAAGGCAAAAAGCAAAAGAATGTGAGTCAGGAACGCTTACGATATGAATACTATTTACTAAACTTTCTTGTCTTTTTGTCTTTTTTTTATTCCATTGCTCCAATAATTCAAAACCATGGAAACTAGGTCTGAACAAAACTACCAGTTCTGGCGGCCCAATACAAAGAACTTGTCAGAAACTCTACCGACACCACCAGATGCACATAACGTAAGCTCACCACCAGACAGATAGGTCTATTACTCGATAAAACTGAAAAGGACAATATGCCTCAAAAGATGGTTCAAACGAGAAGCGAATTCTAACAATTTTTCTCAGGATATGAGTTGGGACACGTTAAAGCCATTGTCTTCCACAGTCGATTTCATTACTGATAGTCCGTACGATATCATGTGTGAAATTCTCACGCACCTGGATAATGTTGATTTAGCAACATGTTTCGATGTTCACAAGGCGTGGTACGATCGCCTCCAACAATACCCAGCCCCCTGGCGAACCATAAAAATCCATGCATATTATTCACTGGACAAGGAACGGATCGAAGTATACGAGAAAATGTTACCAGTTATTTCGCAGCACGTACAGACATTGTACTTAGGCGGCAGAGCTGATCGCGTTGTCAGGTACCCCCTGCTATTATCAGCTCATGAATTTTCCAGTCTGCAATCACTTACGCTTTACATTACCTGTGAGTTGGAACAAGAGTTATTTTTTTAAAAGATTGAATAAATACAACTCGTGCTATAAGAGCGAAGTGAATGCTTACCTGAAGTTTTGTATCTTGACATTTTCATACGTAATAGCCGGTTCTGATACCATGGATTTGACTGCCACATTATACGATACTTTACCTAGCATTGCTCCTAAACTTAAAAAACTTATGCTTGATGTTGCCTGCGCATCCGGGATAAACATATCGCTGGCTCGAGTGTTACAAATTTGTCGACAGCTCACCACCATCAGCTACAAAGCACAATCAAGTATCGATGACGACTTTTCATTGCCACATACTACAAAACTTACAACCATAGAGCTTATTCAGAAACTACCGATTTCCAGCAATATGATTACGCAGCTGTTACAACATTCACCACATCTTCGGTGCCTCACAACAACCTCCGTTGAGGAGATCAATAATACCTTCTCAACGATGGAAGATCACTGTCCAGAACTAGTTTCAGTTGCTATAAACGTCAATGCATTTAAGCATACATACAAAATCCCATCGACAATGCCAGCAGCGAGTACACCCACAAGTGACAACCCGACGACATTGCAAAGTTTAATAATTCAACCACTATTTTCACCAAACCAAAGGTTACTTTCATTATTGACCAAGAACAATAATACACTCCGAATCATGTGCATCGGACCTAACGATGACAACGCGTTGACCACAGCTTGGTGTCGTTTCTCATCGATACCTTTGCCAAACCTGACGTACCTGCATATCAACGCAGCCCACGCATCACACGATTTCCTGGTCGATCATTTACCTCGAATAATTGCAAGATATTCCAATCTCGAGATACTCGTTCTTGAACAAATTTATCGACCATTCGAACAAGACATAGAAGAACCAGTATTAGCCGATAATATATTTACTGCTTTAGTGAATCTGAAGCGACTGTCATGCTTACGGCTAGCACGGTGCGACATACGTGGTCGAGGTTTCAAGCAATTCATGTTACAGCAGCGCGCATTACGAGAATTGGCCATCCATCGCTGCCACGGGACATCCACCACGCTGCTCCTAGACTATATTTCAACTCTGCGAGCCCTAGAAAAGCTTCATCTGTACTGCCCTGGTCGCGAGGTGACTCCATTCGATATATCAGTGTTTACTCAATTATTACGTGACAAATTGAATCAACTATCGATGTTGGAATTTGGTGGCAAAGCGCTTACAGACCAAGCTATCGTAAACCTTGCTGATTGCACAGGCTTGCACACACTTTATTTACATGGTCCTGTAATAATGCGACAAAGGCAATCACGGCTTATTCGCTATTTACAAGAGCGTATTCCAAATGTACATCAACTGCCTCTCTGAGCTTATAAGTCATCAGTATACTGTAGAATTGATATATTTTTATGATGTATAGGATTAATTACAGTAATAATAAATATGTTACTGACTTACAATCCCTAGCAGAACTAGGTAACATGCAGAAAAATATGCAGATTACGTGGCTTCTGAAGCGCATGAGGAGGTTTGGCTCTTAAGAATAATATGGATTGAGTCCCGATAATTGGCTTACCATACTGGCTTCTCTTCGTTTTCTCACTGTGTATCGCATACTAAAAGGTCTACCAGAAAATATATATAGAAGATGTGGTTACGGACCCGGTGCCGAATTGACCGTAAAAGGAGCTGGCACGAACCGTGTGTGTAACGTCAAATTAAGGAGTAAAACATTCAGTCACATATTTTTATCCTCAGCAGTGTGTGGCAGGAGACATTTCAGTGTGTTGCATCTTTGGCATACGGGTCTATGTATAGCAGAGCAATAGGGAAAAAAGCAATTAGAAAATAAGCAATTTCTTTGATAATCTTTTCAGTTATATATCGCATTCTTTATAATTAGTGTCTGCGGCCGCCTTTTTTGAATGTATGTCATGATAAGGCAGTAGCAATAAGTTATCAGTAATAGCAATGTGCACTACTACATGAAGCTTCGGACGTTTGTCCGTGCAGCATCAGTATCTTGCCTCGAAATACTTGGCACCAAATAAGCCAAGCTCTGATCTGAGCTTCGGGCTACTGGTAGAATTCAAAATGCGAGGCAGTATATATAAGCGGATCGAAAAATCGAGGTCCTCAAATCTTTAATTCAATAGCAACATATGCCATCTTCATCGTTTAGTTTGTCACCATCATCACGCCAATACAGTCCCTGCAACGACACAGATTCAATCAAATCAAGCGCTGCCGTTACTTCAGCACAGGCAACACAGCAGGCAATTCCGATGCGAACGCACGAAGAAACAGAAAAAGATAAGAAGAAGGCAAAAAATGCGAATGTGCGTACAATTCCAATGCGTAAGATGTTTCGCTACGCAACCCGGAAAGACAAGTGGATGCTTGGTTTGGCTATGGCTTGTTCCATCTTTGTGGGTGTCCTGCAACCTCTCACAATCGTAGTCTTTGGTCTGACAATCGCTTCAACCATCGGAAGCTATGAAAGCGGCGACAGCTTGAACGGAATGGCGGCACTGGCTGGAGGTATCTTGCTTGCCCTTGGAACTCTTGTCATGGCGCTCTCTTACACTGCTAGCTGTCTTTGGGTCATCTCCGGTGAAAATCAAACTCGTCGTGTGCGTCAACTTTACGTACATGCTATCATGCGGCAAGAAATGGCTTGGTTCGATCAATCGAAAGACGGCTCTCTCACAACTCGCCTGGCAACAGATACACAGTACTATCAAGACGCGATATCCGAAAAATACGGTGAGATGATTAGCACTGCTTCCGCTACTACGATGGGTCTCTTGGAATGCATTTGCGTTACTTGGCGCATGGGTCTCGTTGTCTTCGCATTATTGCCCGTACTCTTCGGCGTTAGCTGGCTCATGGACCGCCTTTTATCTCAACAAACTCAGGAAGTTCAGAATGCGTATGCTGAAGCAAGCAGTATTGCAGAGCAAGCTTTGGCCGGTATTCGAACTGTTTACTCATTTACCCTCCAAGAACGATTCACTCGTCTATACGAAACCAAGCTGATGAAGACATCCCAGGCCGGCACTCGTCGTGCGCTCGTTCTTGGGGCTGGTTTCGGTACGTTTCTGCTTCTGCTATACGGTATCTTCGCATTTGCATTTTGGTACGGTTCGACGTTGGCAATCAACGGTACCGGCGATGGTATCCTTGTTATGGTCTCGTTTTTCTGTTTAATCTTGGGTGCGATCTCTTTGATGAAATTGCCAGATCAAGTAGCTGCGCTGGCGGCGGGCCGGGGAGCTGCTTACACGATCTTTGAAACGATCTCCAGGGTGCCAGCCATCGATACGGACTCTGACGAAGGGCTGAAACCACAGAAAATTGCAGCTGGTATCGAGTTCCGTGATATCAAGTTCAGTTATCCAACGAGGCCGGATATCACGATCCTCAAAAACCTCAATCTCACTATTAGTCCGGGTATGACAGTTGCTTTTGTTGGTGCTTCGGGTTCTGGAAAAAGTACCACTATTCAGCTCTTGCAGCGTTTCTATGACCCCGACTCTGGACAAGTGTTCTTGGACGGTCATGATCTCAAGGATCTAAACATACGATGGCTGCGTTCTCAAATTGGTGTGGTGAGCCAAGAACCGGTGCTGTTTAACATGACAATCCGTCAGAACCTGCTTCTCGGTGTTGAAGACCGTGTCGGTCAAGATGAAATTGAAGCCGCTTGTCAAAAAGCCAACTGCCACTCCTTTATATCCGCTCTGCCCGAGGGGTATGACACATTGGTAGGTGAACACGGTGGCATGTTATCTGGTGGTCAAAAGCAGCGCATTGCCATTGCACGGGCTATTCTCAAGAACCCCCCTATCCTTTTGCTGGATGAAGTACGTACTACCACCTGCATTTGTAAACCGCCTTTATTTTCCCATTCTATTCAGGAAAATTGAGTGATAGAAAAGCTAATCATTCAGCATATATTATTAGGCAACATCAGCACTGGACACACAATCTGAACGTATCGTACAGCATGCTTTGGATGCTGCTTCCAGCGGCCGCACAACGATTGTCGTCGCGCATCGTCTTTCTACCATTCGCAATGCAGATCTTATCGTGGTTATGAACCAAGGCGATCTTATTGAACAAGGTACCCACGGTCAGCTCGTAAAACATGGTGGTGCTTATGCCGAGCTAGTGCGTAAACAACAAATTGAGACCGAACAAGATAATGTGTCCGAGGTTTCCGAAACGGTGTCTTTGGAAAATGTCAAACTGCGCGACAGAAGAAGCCAAGGAGCAGCGGCTGAGCAAGGACTTAACGATGTGGTCTACTCATCATATGTTAATTTGGCTCGCAGAAGCACCACTACGTCTATTGATGCTTACGAGCTCAAAGAACGGAGGATCAAACAAGAACTTAAATTACGGCAACAGCAAGGTGCTCCAATTGCCAAAATATGGCAGCAAATTAAACCCGAACGGCTTTACTTGCTTGCTGGCTGTTTTGGATCTTTAATCGCCGGTGCAGTCTATCCTTTGTTCGCATTCATTACTGGAAAATGTAAGCTAAACAACCTTGACATGTAAGCAACTGTATATTATATGACAAACGGTATTGATTTGTCGAACCTATCATAGGCATTTGGACTCTGATGCAAGACAGCGATGAGATTTCCCCCGGTCCTGTCGAGGGAGCTAACTTTTATGCGATTATGTTTCTTGTAATTGCCGTTGGTGCCTTTCTCGGTTATGGCCTTCAAAGCTGGATGTTTGAATTAGTGGATGCACGTTATACTTCACGGCTTCGTGCATTGGTTTTTCGTGCCTTTTTAAAACAAGAAGTCGGCTTTTTCGACCGCGAAGATAACAGTGTTGGTGCTCTAGCTTCCAAACTTGCAGTGGACACCAAGACCATGAACGAAATGGTGACCAGGGTGCCTGGTGATTTCATGCAGGTCGTTTCAACTGCAGCTTGTGGTATGTACCACTAATCATATGTTCTAGATTTTTCTACATAATATTGTTGCAATGAGTCGAAGCTTTAAATACTGAAATATTGTTTATGCAATTAACTAGGTCTGGCAATTGCCTTTGCACATAATTGGACTCTTTCGCTGATTGTTATTGGAATGTCACCGCTCCTCATTGGTGCCAGCTTCTATCGGGCTCGACTAGAGAGGGGCTTTCAAGACAAGGTTGCGAAGGCACATGAACACGGAAATGTAATCACAAGTGAAGCCATCAGAGAAATCCGAACTGTTACTGCACTTGGAAAACAAGCTCACTTCGAGATGAAATATGCGAAAACTTTGGAAAAGCCTCATCAGCTTGCCAGACGTAAGGCGTTTCGCGCTTCTTTCGGATATGCATTGTCGCAAGGTTTCTCCCTCTATGTTGCCGCGGTTGCCTATTCATCTGGTGTTATTTTTATGCAAGAAGGAAGACTTGCATTCGATGCCCTGTTTATTTGCTTGCTGACGCTCATGATTTCGATGACAGGCGTGGGTCGCTCCAGTGTATTTACGGTTACGTTCGTCAAGGCCAAAACTGCTGCTATTAGTGTTTTCGAAATACTTGAGCGACAATCACAGGTTGATCCTGATCTTGAAGGCATTGAAATGGCTACTTCAGGCGTTTCAGGCGATATTTCGTTTGATAAAATTGGCTTTTGCTACCCAACACGCAAGGAGCCCATTTTCGAAGGTGGATTTAACCTGCGAGGAAAAGCGGGTCAAATGATTGCTCTGGTCGGTCCATCAGGTTGCGGAAAATCAACCACGATTGGTATGCTTCAACGCTGGTACGATCCTACGATGGGTACTGTGAGTCTGGACCATCATAATGTCAAAGGATTTACTTTAAGTAACCTGCGCAGCCACATGGCTTTGGTTGGTCAAGAGCCTGTTCTGTTTGACATGACGATCGGCGAGAATATCCGGTTTGGCGTTGACGAAGATCACGTTGTTACCCAAGACCAGGTTGAAGAAGCCTGCCGCGCCGCTAATATCCACAAGTTTATCTCGGAATTGCCGGATCGCTATGATACACGGGTCGGTGACAAGGGCTCGCAATTGTCTGGTGGTCAAAAGCAGCGTATTGCGATTGCTCGTGCATTGATTCGTAAACCCAAGGTTCTTTTATTGGATGAGGCTACTTCCGCGCTTGATTCTGAATCTGAAAAGCTTGTCCAGGAAGCCATTGACAATATCGTTGGTGAAGGTGGCCGCACGACCATTACAATCGCACATCGTCTCTCAACTATCCAGCATGCCGATATAATTTGTGTTGTCAAGGATGGTCGAGTAGTAGAGCAAGGAACCCATTGGGAACTTTTGGAACTAAACGGGGAGTATGCCTCGCTTGTACGGGAGCAATCTTTAACCGTTCTATAGATAGATTACTGTACGATTATTTTATTATCATAATCTCTGTTCATCCCTTCATATACTGTATTTTAAGTAAATATCATTACAGTGTTGTGTGTCTTCTATATTATCACATTTTCACTTATGTGCACTTTTCTCTTTTAATCGCTATAATATTGGATTAAAATCGACAAACAAAATCCTAAAACGTGCCTTTGCTCATGTTTCTCATGCGTTAGTGCTTGGTGGTTCAATAGGGCAATACAGCGAATGACATCATGATGCTTGGCTGTAATACAAGCTCTCTGGTATCGCTACATCAAACTTCAACATGAAAAGGAAGCCAATTTTACTGTCACGGTTGTTTGGCTCAGTTCGTCCAATGTAGCTAATTAGTTATGCAAACTTCTCTCCTAGGATTCTTTCTATACGAAGAATATTTAGTATAGCATGTGCTTTTAAAGATTGTATACTTTTGTTTGTAAGGGACTCACATTCCAGACTATACCTGCCAAATGTGGGATGAAAGAAAGCTTAACAAAATGTCTGTAACAATATGATAGACTTCCAGTTATTCTTCGCTCCGACCAAGGCTTCCGCAAAGATGGATTTCGTTCAGTCAGAGATAGACTTCGGCAAAACCAAGCGTTCTTCTATGTCGCCAATCAACTACTGTTCTTGTTTGATCCATATCAACTTTAAGAATAAGCACTAGTGAAGCTATCCAATACTTGTTTCATGTACAAAATTTAAAGGTCTTAAGGCTTTATAGACTATGACATGGCAAAACCAAACGAGACCATTTGTCACTACCAGCTGCTATACCAAAACATTATGTACGCACTTTGAAATACAACACGCGAATATGTTGCAGTATGAATATTTGGTTTATTCTGTAAGACCATACGAAAAGTATACATATAGTACATATATGTACGATATACATATCTCGTTAAAGACATACAGGTGTGTTAGCTAAGTAAACCATACTAAAACTATGTATGGTATATTGTTCATAAAAGTGGAGTTCGTAATGTAAATGTACAGTGCGTAAGAGAACGTAGTATATCTATCACTGAAATACTGCTACTATAAGTACTGCTTGGTTAAAGCGATGTTTAAGCGATGTTGATGGATAAACAGCACCATATAATAAGAACTCGATGGTTTAGCGCGTCTTTTTTTTATTTCTTCCATAGTAAAGACATCATAAGGTGCGTAAGAATCGCGGAAAAGGGTAAAGAGCATGGTAATAACAGACGGATATAAGCACATCGCCTTTATCATGAAATATGTGTTCCATTGATACAAAATTCGCTTCCTGTCTCTATGCTTTTATTGAGGATGAAAACGGCGCCCATCTGACGACACAGTGACTCTTTACTCTTTACTTTTTTGTTTTCGATGCTTTAAAAAAATGCCAGACTTCACCTGTCTTTTATCATACCTCCTAAAATTGTATATAAAATATTAATGTACATCAATTTAAAGGATTGTACAGTGTGTACTAGCTTGCCATCGATAGCTTAACCTAAATCCACCTTACAGGACATGAGGTAAAAATGTTGGGTAAAAATATATGAAGTAAGTACAACGGGGCGATGTTAAAGTACTGAAAAGATTGAGGCATATATATGCAATATGGTATTAAATAGCGGTTCATATTTGTACTATGGATGTACATGAGTACTTTGAAGTAAGTGCGTAAAAAATGTCTGACTATCAACACTATGCGAAGAATTGTCGACTTATTATAATGGCTGCTAACATTTAAACTATTTAAGTTGTTTTATATAAAATGTATGAATAGTTGTCGCCAATTACCACCGTACAAATAAGTTTTTTTGTAAATAGAATAATGAAACAAAGTTTTATTGATGCTCTGACAGGAATCTCATTTTTCAAATATACAAATGAAAACACTTGAATCTTAAGTTTATCATTTATCATAGCCATATAGCTGTAGCTACACTCATATTGTACTATAAGAGATTTGTAGTAGTAGCTTTTTCGGCAACTGGGATGCGAGCGTGTAGAAGTTTAATTACTTATACTGCTTAGCTTAGCCAGTATGGGTGTTGATAATTCATTTGAAACAATAAGAAACCCAGCCACTTGTTCTGATTTGCGAGCAGCAGATTTTGTTACACAAAGAAACAAGAGCCTAAAGCAGCAGCAGCAGCAGTTTGACTGGGTTCAATTTCGTTTCTTAACTTCTTGCCCTTCCTTTTCTTTAAAAAAAAGAAGACCATGCCGGATTTCACTCATGTCTTTCCAGCAGAAACCGTTACCGATATTTTCTCATATCTGGACCAAAAGGAGTGTATTGAATGCATGGAAGTATGTCGTCGCTGGTATGATTTGATACCTTCGTTTACCACGCGCGTCTGGCATCAGCTCAAAGTTTCCTCGTCTTCCGCCGGTTACGACAATGACGGCAATGCTATTTCGTGCTGCTGGCTGCAAAGTAACATTGCATTATTACAATGTCTTGGTCCGCACGTCAAAGACGTTTCTATTTGCTTTCAAGATACACGCAGCGTTTTGGAACGGCTATATACACAGAGGTGCGAGATAAAATGTCTCGGTCAGTATAACTACAATAAGTGGGGATGTAGATGGATCCACATACCAAAGCAGCTAACATCTTTGGGCGACAAAATAGAGATAAATAACCACAAGCCTACATTGAAACGGAACAAACGACCTACCACCAACGATAGCATCAGATTACCAGTTGTTATTACATTATTTGCTCCCACGTTGACCCAGTTATCTATCACCTCTCATCCTTGCGACGTTTCGTTGACGATGCTACTCGATACCCTACCGGCATTGACACATCTTTCCGTAACATTTAACAACAGCGGCTACCAAAACCTGTCTAATACCGAGGTGGGTCAACGCAAGAGGAGAAGGAGTAGTTTTGGTGTACTTTCTTCTGCGGCAACGCTCGACAACAACAACAACAACAGTAATACCCACCTGGTTTATTTGCATCTGGACAATGCTCTGAATTTTGACACCCGAATCCAACCAATTCTCCACCGCTGTCCAGAACTCCAGTATTTGCTGATAACGTCCGACGTTAGCAGATTCACTTTATCCAATCCGCCATCGAACAACATCCATGTCGTTTTCAACCTTTGTCCACGTGTACATCATATCATTTTCAACGTTCACGTCGATCCAGAGGAAAAATTAGCGGAAAAGTGGCTATTGCAATCGCAAAAGAACCCCAATAACAGCAATGCTACAGTTGATAATGGCACCGATAACGACAGGAAAAAGAAGAAAATCATAATCGACCGACGACGACGACAACAGCAACAACTAGAACAGCAACAGCAGCCGGGCACCGTACGTCAACTTCTATACCGTGGAGAAGATCAAGAAGAACTGAACGCGATATTCCCAATACTCGAAAAGTCACGACTCTGGTTGGAAGATTTACATCTCGAAAGCTGGGAGGCACGTTTAACGGGTTTCCTAGCCATGGCTCATGCCCACTTCTACTTTCCGCAACTAGTGTCATTGGAAATATTTGGAATTGATATGACTGGTCCGGAGTGGGTTCAGATTCTCCAAAGCCATCCGCAGATCGAGAGTCTGGGAATGGAGCTGTGGTTTGACGAATTAGAAGAGCTCGATAACGTTGTCGAGGCTATCAGCACCTTAAAACGGTTACAGCGGATTGACCTGTATTGGACAAACAACTACTCAGGTTACCGAGGTACTTGCAGCAAACTTGACTTGCTTCACAACACGGAGCTGCAAATTGTGAATCTTTCTGGCATACCCCTTTCGGATCAAGGCTTGCTCCATGTATGTCAATTGCCGCGGTTACAACAGTTGGGGCTAGGCGGGCTCAACACGTACCCAAAAGATCTGACTGAGGCTGGAATGATCAAATGTGCAGAAATGCTTAAAAAACGCAAGATTAATTTTTTGCAGCTGACTGGCTTTGACAGCGTGACGGATGCTGTTCTCGAACGTCTAGGACGAATTGATACGTTAACGTTACTACGTATTACCTACGACAACAGCATAACAGATCTGGGTGTCAAGACGTTCCTTGGTTATTGCAGCGGTAGCAGCAGCAGCAGCATCAGTAGTTTTAGCAGTGACAAAGAACCACGCAACAAAAGAAGGATCGAGGTTTCTGGTTGCCCTCTGGTCTCTAGAGGGAAGTACTTCGTATCGGAAATCCTATTGTAAGAACATCCCGCATCGATATGTCAACTACATCTCTTGTATATAACCCATAATAGCATTCCTCTCATTTGTAAAAACCACGCATTTTTATATTAAATAAATAATAATTGCTTAAATATGTTTCACCTATCGTAGAGTGTATGTTATGCTATCATTGACACAATACAAAGGGAGTACTTGAAGAAATGCCTCTTTACTGTATTTACTAGTGCTAACAACGCATTAAGCTGATTATGCGTGTTGCTAGTGATAATTTCTCTTACCAATTGAAACCGTTTATTCCATCATCTCATATTTTGGCTAAAAAGATTGCTTGGAGTGCATGCGCGCATGCCATCGCTGTTCTGAACTGCTCGCAATTTACGCGTTCTTTCTTTAACAGGATCAGACAGTCAGTCCAGCAGAGGATACTCCTTCTAAAACCAGAAAGTCAGCATCGGCATGCTGCAATATGTGTGTCCACATGTCAAGAGCATTTCCGCTATTTTCCACAGCGCATTTGCTACTATGGAAAAAGCATCGTGACCGAAACTGTGTTGGTATAAAATCTATTGGTATGTGCATACGCGTACTCACTAGATATTGTGACATTGGTTTCCTTATGTAACCATATCGTTTCTTGGATATATAATTATTGTACCTTATCAAATCACGTGCACAAATACGTTTGTATTCATCATGATGATTACAAAAATCACAAACAAGAAGACGAAGGGCCGTCTCGCAGCGAGCGATAAAATCAAAATGCTTGATATTGCTCTGTTTGCTGATACCTTGACCGAAATGTACATCAATGCCCATCCTTGCCATATCTCACTGTTAGATGCTAATGGATACTTTACCATCTCTCTGTGCATCCGAGCGCTGGCATTATTTGCTAACTTGTATACAAATTGAATCAAGACAATTTAGATTACGACAGCAACTTGACAACAGCAACCGGATCAATTTCCCCCTGGACAAAGCATTCCATTTCGACAATCGCATATGCTATGTGCTGTGCCTTTGTCCCCATGTCGAATTCGTGTGAATAACAGAACAAAGCGATATGATAGGCAGTGCTTTATGTTTTTAAAGCAAGACTCATGTTGCAAGCTATGCCCTTCTGTCCGCAACATCTGGTGAAATGAGAGCTCAAAGCAAGCGGAGGAAGAGTTCACCAATTACCTACAACTGTCAAAGCGTCCCACGGCCATCGACAACATCGATGATGAGATGCAGAAAATGCCTATGGACGGCAGCAGTAGTGTTAGTGTTAGTAGTATCAGTAATGGCGCTCTTCAACGATTGATGTCGTCTAGCCGAAGGCAGGATGAGCTACATAGAGGATTTTATGCCGATATGATCAAGGTAGCAATCACAGCTGGAACAGTTACTCCTTCTCAATACTGACCCTTACAACAAGTTGAACGCCAACTTCTTGTGAAAAACGACCATCATCTCTCAAATTAAAATCTCTGGTCTTTACTAGCGTTACAACGGCAGTGGAAGCGATACTTGGACTCGATTCTTTAATGACATCAAGGCTAACTCGAGCAAATTGCGATTTACTTACGGTGTTCATCACCGATACAAGTCAATTAGCTAATATCAGCAATCAGTATCATACCTTGAAACAGTTACAGAAGCTTCTCTGCCTAACTGCGGGGATATATGACAACTTGGAAGTTCTTTGCGTCGGCAATTCCAAGCTTGAGCAAATACAGCTCCATGTGCCACCAATATCGGATCAAGAATTTATTCGCTTATGCTGCGAGCATCCACGGTTACAAATCCTGCATATTTGTGTCATGGAAGCACGCCGCGATGGGATCACTGATGATGGAATGATGACGTATGCAGATAGACTTAAAGAGACGGCGACCAGCGGTAGAATCACAATTTTAAAATTGAAGTGATGCCGCGCTTGAGCTTCTTGAATAGGTTGATGACTTGCGATAGGATGACCATTTAATGATAATCAACGCATAACGGATGCAGGTATTGCGGCGCTTATGGGTAACTCTAGTAACACCAACAAGAAATTCGTGGTCTACGACTCTCCTAGTGTCAGTACGTTTACGAATTATGTGTGGAAACGACCTGTTAAATAGCAGTAATATGTAGTGTTTTATATGCAACAGAAGTTATATGTCTTTGAAGGCTTTTTTTAAATATCTATATATACATCCTTTGTGAATCAAATCCAACGCTTGCCGCAAAATACCTGTTCGAAAGCAGTCGATTTATAGTATCTTTCAACGCCGTCTCTGAGATTATTGTTATATAGAGTTTGTTTTTGACACAGTTATATATCATATCATTGTGAATAGATTGAAATTATATCCTGCTGTATAAAGCTAGTAGCATCATGAATGTCACTAGAAGGTAGCTATGTAACAAAGGCACATGGACATCCTATGACCTTTATTATAAATAAAGGAAAAGCGGTATGTTCTACAATGTACAAATATAGTACTACTACTAATTCATTACACAAATGGTTAGATGATACAGATGTGTTATTGATTATTGCGACAGAGGAAGAGGGCCAGAGTGTTTGGAATATTGTTTTATATAAAAATCTGGGAAAGTGTGGGGTATAAAAATCAGTTTTTTTGACAGCTGAGTAAAGAGGATGAACATTGGCATGCTCGCTCTTTATTACATAGCATTCCTTTTGTTCTTCTTCTTTGCTACACCTGCCGTTTGTAATTCGATCAACTGCTGAGAACAGAAGCTTTCTTAAGCACCATATTTGTGTGAAAGTGTTTGCTGCGTTTCAGCAGTTAGTCCACCCCAAGCTTGTTTCCACTGTTCCTCATTCAACATATTTTTGTATCCCATCAGGATCTGTAGTGTTAGATATATGGTTAGCGACTTCTTGTATTTACTTTATCGCCATTGCCGACAAGTTTTTTCTAAGATTTATACGATTACGGTAAATGGACGTACCTCGCTTAATGTTTTTGATAAGGGTGGAGATGGACGTTGATATTGAGCAATTATTTCGAAAAGGGTATTGAATTGCTAAGGTTTTTATAGAAAGTCATCATAAGTCGTCTCTTTTTTCTTCAATCACTTAAACGTAAAGCTGAATTAAAGCTAGAAATATACTTACATCGACAATCCCTTGAGGGTTTACTTTAATCACTGTACATAAGCCTTGAAACGCCGTATCCTTTTCATCGTTCTCCCGCAACATGATGAATTTTTCCAACCACGGTCCTATAAATTGTGGCAAGTGGCGAGCAAGTATATCAGGACAGCCATAGCCGAGCCGGCCAATGGTGATCGTTGCATTTTCTTGTAAAGATTCCATAACTCCGGGAATGACGAGTAAAGGGAACAGACGTTGGAGGAGTGGTTCGACAAAAGGTTGCATGTCTTGGCCCCATCGGATAGCGATTTCGCCAACGGCCCAGACTGCATTGTTGGAGACACTGACGAGCGCTGGATCGGGCCCAATTTGTTCAATGAGTTCAGGCACAATGGGCGGTAAATAGCTTCGTAAACGTTCAAAACAGGCCATAGCCAAGTCGCCAATAAGGGCATAGGTTGCTTGGAGTACTTCAGTGACAGGGTCATGAATGCACACAGCCAAAAGAGACAGTAATGGAGGATCCGAGTTGGCCACAAGCGGCTCGATCAGTTGGCCTAATCCTTGCACGAGGCCAGATAGCAGATCGAGCGACACAACCATGAATTCTACATCTGGAGGATCGAACTCGTCTGGATTTTGGTCAGCCATAAATATTTGGTGCAATGTTGTGGAAACGAGTTTGACACATCGTGTAAATACAGGTTCGGCATACGGTGCAAACACTGTTCCCAAAGCTGCGGTGACTGATGAAAGGCACTAACAATCAGCAGATGTAGCAGGTTGACGTGGCAACAGTTAAATTCTCTGTTATCACTTAATTATACTAAATCCTTGACCATCTTGGGCAGTGATTCGAAGCTATTGAACAATGGCATGCATACCTCCAGCAAAGGGAACAAGTCAGTATCTTGATCAGAAAGCTTATTCCATTTGGCGATCAGGGGCGGCATCATCAACATCAAACAGCGCGGCTGATTTAATGCCGCACCGACAGATTCGGCCAACGTGCCGAGCGCGTCGTATAGAATAAGTAGATTCTTGTGTTGGTATGTATTAAACGCAGTCGTTAAATTAATGAGGATCGGCTCCAAGTAAGGTACTAGTTCGATTGTAGCTTCTTCTTCCAACGTAGCAAAAGCAGAACATGCTGCTTCTTGTACGCGTTTGTTCTTGTCAAGAATCCGCTGTAACAAGTTGAATAAAACCGGCTCAAAGAACGCTCCTCGTCCTCCGGGTATTGTAGCTTGCTCAACGCACCACCGTGAAAATCGACCGAGCGCCCAGCAAGTGATGGATCGAATGAGTGGCTATATAAAAAGTTCCATCATTTTATTGCCGTGTGATGAGGAACATGTTCCTTTTGCTCTCTAATATTCTTTCATTACTGTACCTTTGGATCGTTAAGACTTTGAATCAGGTAAGGCATCATGTCCGGTAAATGTGGTGCAATATCCTCCAAACCACCTTTTACAAAATTTACAAAACGATTGAGTTACCATACACACAAATATAACACATTTGTGCAGCAGAATATTTGATATACCTTCTGCAGCAGCTCCTAGCGCCAGAATGCCACTCTCTCGTTCTCGCCAATCTTGGCTGAACAAGTTGTGATTTAATAGTGGCAGCAATACAACGACAACATGGCGATTATATGTCGTTGACAGCACATCTAACGCAGCCGCACTGCATTTTCGCAAAGTCCATTCTGAGTAAAACTCGTCATCGTCAAAATCCTCATCGTCGTCGTCGTCATCGTCTTCATCATTATCGTTATCGTTATCATCATCATCATTAGTCGTAACAGGATCGTCATGGTTGTTCTCATGGTGGCCTTCATCCTCAATCGTAGCGGATCCATCTTCTCCAGCCCCACCCGTTCCCGATTGCTGCTGCGGGTTTGGTGTACTAGCAGCCATCGGTCCTCGATGTCTTCGTGAATGCCTTGGCCTTATATCCATCTCATTATCCGGAATATGTGCGTCATTCTCATCGCCACCGAGCATTAGCAAATCCGTATCCGAGTAAACCATTCTTTTCAATAGCTCAGGCACAATCCGAGGCAGATAGGGTAACAATCGCTCATGCATTTCATCCAGATTCGAAAATTGAATCCAGAAATCGCACGCCTCCAGTGCTACCTGCTCGTTTTCGTCACGGGTACAGAAGATCATGTAATTAATCACCGCGTCAATGTAGGGTGTCAGGGCTTCTGGATTAGCTTCCAAAACCATCACTAGCGACCGACATATCTCTTGTCGCACACGCGAGCTTTCGTCTGTTGCGCGCGCGAATAGACCTCGCAGGTACGTGTCCATGTTTGCCAGGAAGGATTCGCTTTGTAGCATGATGAACTGGGATGTTGCGGTAATGGCAGTGGCCCGGAGTTTTGCATCGGGGTTGTAAAAGAATTGGATGAACTTGGGGATCATAAAGGCCAGTGGTCGTACGCCATCCATTTCCTGGTCCAGGTCCCTGGCCGCGTCTTCGCAGATCATGGCCAGTGCGTCAAATGCCATCTAAACGAAAAAAAACAACGTCATACGCGCATTTAGGCTTTGATATTATTTTTTCCCGTTTGGACCCCATAAGACACAAGCACAAACATTACGCACGCATGGACACACACAGTACACAAACTATTTATTAGATTTATAGTTTTACCTCAACAGTGACCGGGTCGGGACTATCTAACTTTTCTACCAAGACTTGCAGAATATGGGGCCAGTTATGTGCCTGACCTCGCGTGACGATCGCAGCAATACTCGACGCAATGGTCCTGCGCACATCCACATCCACATCGGGCGTGTTCAGCGCTTCGGTGCAGCAGTGCTTGACATGATCTAGCACGGGTAGTGGGATATTGTTAAAGTACGAGCGTATATTGTTCTTGAGCAAGTGCCCTGCAATAGCCCGTGGGTACGATTCTACTTGAGGCATTTTTGTCAAGATATGCACAAGGTACGAGTTATAGTCTGGTATCTCGTTGAATGATGCGAGTTTCTATATACAAGAACAAATAGACAGGAGAGTTCAACAGCATAGTTCCAACCACCCTTTCCTTTCTTTTTCCGTCTCTCGAGGTAATGGTGGTTCCTGCCTAACAGGAATAGGGAGTGTCTACCTGCTGCACTAGCAGTTGATCTCGGCTTTCGGGACGAGCGGCATCGCGGAGTAGTAGTATCAGATCGTTCAAGCCTTGTTGTTGTGGCTGCCAAATGGACATGAGAGAGACGATGAGGGAAAGAAGAAGGTTGAGGACTGGGGGCTGAAGAGAACAAAAGAAAGAGGGATAGGGACTGTTGAGCCAAATGGGAATTGAATGGGAGGAGGAAAGTAGAAGAAGAAGAAGAAGAAAAGAGAAGGATATCTCTCACTACTCTGCTGTGCGTGTGGGTGGTATAGGTCTGTGTGTATATAACGTGTATGTTTGTGGGCTTGTGCTGGTCGTTACAAAAAAAAAAGAGGTATAAAGTTTGGTGGTGGGGCCCCGTGACACACTTGCCGACGAGCTTCTTTGTTTCTCAACAACTTACGCAAAGACTTCTCATAAACACTTTCACATGCCTATAGAAAGAAGCTTTGCTTTAATCTTTACTCCTTATTCTTTCTACTTTCTTCATTTCACTGTGACAATCACTGGGAGATAAATTAGTTGGATCCACGCCTTTTTATGGTGATACAGCAAACAACAGTAATAATAATGGTAATAATGATAATAATTTTTCTTTGTTTTTTATTGTTCTGCAATATACTTGCCAGTACGTATAGATTTTTCTGTGGACTCGACATTGGCCCAGATCGCCATCGATCCATCCTCCTGACCGTCACCGTTTGAACTACTGCTGGCAACATCCACCGTCGACACGAGTCGGTCCTTTGCCTCGAACCGGATTTGCAGGGCCTGTGGCGTGCCTTGTTCCTTGGTCGTAAACTTTGCACGCAGCACGCGTTCGTCGTGGCTATTCCATTCGCCCATGGGCCACACCATCTTATCCTGGTCCACCATCCACTGACCGCCCGGCACGCTCTGGACATTTTGTACATTGCCACTGACAGTCGTCATAAAGAAGACACCGTGCAAGTGGGAAGCCAGCTCGGTGTCTGCCTTTTGATATTTGACTAGTAACAGGGTTTGTTCGGCTTCGCATTTCCACATGGGCTTGACTTGGATAGGTGCTACCAAAGGCTGCGGCGGCAGCACCATGTCGTCATTGTCATCATTGTTATCACTTGACGATTGCTTGACTTGATACTTGATACACGGGACCGGACTGTCGCCTGCTAGGTTAAACATGTTTGTGTCCAGCTTGTATACCCCATTCTGTCCTTTCTCGCCTTCATTCATTGGGCTGATGTAACCCGTGTTGGGTGCGATCCGCTCCAGCTGATCCACGTGTTCGAGTCGGAAACATACTGAGCGTCCCATGGTATCCACGGGCCCACGATAAGCGATCTTGACCTCACCTAATACGGCCGACCGTACTATCGCGCCGCCCTTCATGAGACAGTGTATGCTTTCGGTAATCTGCACCCTGATGGTCGGTTGTGCTGAAGTAAACGGCGTCATCGTCGGTGATGGTACCACCGGCATGGATGCCGCTGCGACCGACCCTTGTTGTTGTCGTTGTTCTTGCTGTTGCTCATCCAGAACAGGTGCATCATGGAGCTGGACACCGTTGTTTTGATCATCAAAGACAGAGACAGAAGGATCTTCAAGTTGTACAGGTGCGTCATGTAACTGTACTCTATTACCAGCACTACTGCTATTTACTTCATCTTCAAACGGAGAAGATGCAACGGATAAGGGCGAAGGCGATGATGCAGTAGTAGAGACTGGTGGCTTGATTTCTTGCACAGGATCCAATAAGCGTGTGTTTCTCTGTTGCGTATCACGACGACCCCTTCGTCTACCCGAAGCTGTGGGACTCTTTTCCTTGAGCATGGACGACACGCGAGTTAAAGCAACGGCCGCATGAGTCGCATCTTCTTCCTTCATAGCCTCATTCTTGATGTCCACTTTGAGCTTCTGTTGATTGCTAAACAAGCTAACATGTTGCTTAATTTCTTAGTTTCTCCCATCTTTCTGGGTGCTTACTGCTTACGATACACCCCCCGCAAGGTTACATGGAATGCAGAAGAAAATCAAAAGTGAAGTTCCCAATTTAATTTTACTAACCTGCCGCTGTCGGAGCCAAAGTCATCGTCATGCAAGGAGGAGACAATGCTGTCACCGGGCCATGCTGCGCGATCGGGCGGCGGGATTGTGTAGCCTTCAGCATCCAGCAACACCTTGGGCTACATAGGAAATCCATACCAACAGAAACAAACCACATTATGAGTTTTCCCAATCAACACGTTGCACAGAATGGACGCTTCATCATCCAATGTCATACCGGTTGCTGATGCTGACTGCTTGCAAAACTTCCCGAGAAACTGGGTGCTTTCTTCAACGAACCAGCAGCAGGCTGATCCACTGATGTGGGCGAAGTAGGCGCTGGCGACATGGTTGAACCACCATCATTGCTCGGAGACATGGACGAGACATGACTGCCGTTTTCTTCATCCAAGGCGCTGAAACTGGAATGACTATGCTGGTCAGTGTGATGCATGACAGGCGGCGCAAGATCTGCATTCATATAGCCGTTATTAGTGCTGCCGCCATGATCATTCTTGGTTTTGCGTCGGATTGAGACAAGGGTGGACAAAAATTTGCGCTCTTTGCCCATCTTGCGGCCACTGCGGTTGCTTTTCTCAGACACACTAGGTACGGGTACAGGTGCTTCAAGGTTGTCAGGGACGTTGTTGTTATTCGTCATAGTAGTCGGTACAGACAAGACGTCACCATGTGCTGTGGTAGTCGATGAAGATCCCAGGGACGCAATGGATTGCTCTGAGTGTGAGACGGATGGTTGCTGCTGTTGTGGCTGTTGCTGTATTTGCTGTGTCGAAAGGGCTTTTTTCAATCCATTGGCGGGTCGTGATGAGCAAAATGCGTTGATCTCGTCTTCAATGTTAAAGTTGCTTGCTGCTGTAAGTACGTTGTTGGCTACCTGTTTTTTCATTCCAATTGATCATGTTTTCAGTAACTGTTTTGTCTCATCCGCCGTTTCCTATTATGAATAGGTAGTACCTCGATGCGTTTAAGGAGTTGATCGTTTTGCAATACTTCAAACTTTTGCACTACTGTTCGCAGATTGTCCCAGCGATGCTCATCCACTGCTTGATGTTTCTTCATATAACACACGTATGTAAGCACTTTGTTTGTACACATATAGCCTCTTTAGATCGATTTTTCTTGTCTGTACCTGAATATACTCTGGACCCGTTTGCATCCATTGCGACTTGACTCCTTCTAGTCCTTTAGTTGAATCGGCCACTTTTGACTCTGCTTTACCGCCTCCTGGTCTTGTCGCGGCTTTCTTGTGCTATAATACAGTTTATTTGACACGTTTAGTAGCGATAGATAAACTTCAATAAAATTAACATTCTACCTTATTTAATCGAGCAAGACGTTCTTCATAATCCTTGCTTAACCGCTGTAGCGACGCATCCATCTTTTAAAAAACAATCAATTAGCCAAAATTGATATCTTCCATTCAGTTTTTTAAGCTGATATATTACAGATTTTACGGCAGCGTATTCATTATCGTTTTGAATAGCAGATCGCAAAGGACGTTCAACGTCTTCGGTAATTTTGAGCGACATGACAGCATGGATCGTGTATATTTCGGTCAATTCATTTTGAAGCATCTCCCATATCGGCTGCATCTGCCTTTTGGAGTATAGCATTAACCGAATCAGTCGTGTTTTTTTTCTCGATGGCTTCCGTATCAGTTTCTTACCCCAAGGCAGATTTGTCCGTGACAAAATGTTTTTTAGATATTTTTGCTAGGTTTTTTGCATAAAGGTCTTCGACATGGGCTCTATTATCAATAGATAAGTGTTTTAATAACCAAAATGGTTACCGCATGCTATGTAAAAGAGAAGGCTATGCTAGATACCTCTCTCTAAAATATTCGGCCAGCTCTTCGTTCAATTTGAGTGCCTTGCGAAGGCGTCCTTGTATTACTTCGATACCATCCTTGGGTCTTTCGGTCTAGAACCGGAGGAACATATTAAAAGTGGTGTCAACTTCAAATATAACTAAAACGAATCCCCCTTCTCCCTCCCCCCTTATTTTCGTTTCCTTGCTTCCTCCTGAGAAAAACAGTACAGATATTTCACCAGAAAATAATAGTCATTACCAGAAATGCGTTCAGGTACGGTTGATTGGGTGGCGCTGGCTCAATGGTCATATTGAGGAATTATTATAAAAATAGATGACGGGATTCTAAAGAGGTATTTGTGGTGAATGCAGGAAATACAAAAGGAAAGGCACTAGGCGAAATTAGAAAGAATTGAAGAAAAAAAGAAGGGAAATGGGCTCTCAAATGAGAGAGAAAAGAGAAACGTAGTTAATATAAGATAGAGTAGAAAACAAGAAAGAGAAGAGAAGAGTCAGTAATAGCTGGAAAGAGGGGATAATTATAACTTGCTCTCTCCTGCCATGTACGCACTAAACTGCCGGTTGAATATTTCACCCAAAATAGTTTCATGTTACACAGCACATGTATAAAAAAAGAAGATGAGCGGATTTGCCACGGCAGGATATCGGATGAAGAGTATGTGTGCACATTAGATATTCCAGTGCCATGATATGACGGTATGACCAGCAATAGTCGCACCTCTACTTGACTTGACTACGATGAGTAATTTACTCAGTAATCAATATTTTCTTTCCATTCATACGCGCCAAAGTACATATTGCTGGTGCCTTAATGCACTTGATATAGAATCCGGCGGATATCTCTTCTTGTTGTTCCCAAGGTCTTTGAATATTTGCTGTATGATGGCTTCAAACTTGACTTGCTTTATTCTGCGAGGGATATGGTTTCGTCCTCGTAGTTTTCATTATGTCGTTTTAGAGGGCAAAACAATCTTACACTTGTCTTCATCGACGCGCACGCTCATCCGGGTATCCGATGCCATCACAACGTCTCGAGACTAACTCCATGAATAAGACAACGCATTGTATCCTTCATTTACTTGTGAGCCACGGGCTACTAGCATGTCAGATGCTCGAGCATGTCTGCAAGGCATAAATCTGATTTTTGTGGCGCTAACACTGGAAGATTTTTTATAAAATGGACCACGCGGCATCCGAGTATAATACGATCCCGTACGTCTATGCCATCTCCATGAGGAATTGAGAAGAGCATACTGTCTACTCTCGCAGGTGATGTACATTATATAGTGTTATCCCCTATTTTCTTACCGGGAAGTGTCCATAACCGTAGGCTCATTTATAGCGCTACATTAGTTTAAAGAGAGTTGAGATAGTATGTATGATACATCCTTATCTGCTTGTTTTTGGAGCAATTGTATGGCACAAAAAAAGTTACTGCGAGATAATTAAAGAATGATCAGTGTGAAATGATGTTGGTGAAGTGTTGGAAACGAAAGAGATAATGTGGAAGAGAGGAACACTGCAAAGAAAAAGTGGGCTAGTAAAGAGACGTAACATTTATAGAGAACGTTTTCATTGTATAATGTGCAACAGCTAGCAAATGCAGGAGAACGACTCTTTTCACGGTTTCACAATAAGCGAGGAAGGCTCAACAAGAACAATGTATATCTATCTTACTATTAGGCGAAGCACTTTTACCGTATCTTCTCTTAATGTGCTACTTTAATCATACTAGATGTATCAGCGCCCAAAAACTTAAATAAATAAAGTATGTATGTGAACAACGAAAACAATACTAATGACCTTGAATTATGTAAGATTCCGTTTATTCGCTATTCTTTTTTGAATGCATTACGGATAAATTGTGCAGCATCCATTGATGATGAAGAAGAAGAATCCCAAACCGACTTGGCCGATAGATCATTATCATCAAACACCAACTCTTCATCCCCAATCGTTGCTCTCTTTTGTTGCTGCTGCTGGCCAACAGCTGAACCCATTAATCGCTGTAGCCATACTTTTTTCATTTTAAATTCGCCCTTGCGAATCATAGTATCTGACCAACTCGGCAATGCATTCAAAGTGGATCGAACTACCAAGCGGATAATGACATAGAGGTGCTCGGACAACAAGACGGCCAGGATGGTGAAAACGGGTGTATACGGCGAATGGATGTTGGTTGATGGATGGAACAAGTATGCGAATGACGCCATGGTAACGGATGATAACCAGGTCAATGTTTCCTAAGACAATACCGAAGAATCGTGTATTGTTAATACATTCGTATATTTACCATTCTCTAACCATATATACACTTGATTAGATATTACCATGTTGCCAATCCACGGTCCAACGCCTTCGGAACGAAGCGGAACTGGACGTCGAGTGTATTTACAGATTTTGACTGCATCGCCACGCAGCTCAATCCAATTGTTCACCATACAGCAAAGGGCAGTCAATGGCCATACTGTTGAGAACATGCTTACATAGCCAAACTGAGAAACCATAACGAGTGCAAAAAGAAATTTAGTGAAAAAGATATCAGATGTTCGATGTTACTGTGAAATCCACATCGTTCTATATGTCTTCTTTTTCACAATGTCATAAAAGAAATATATGCGTACCTGAATAACCATTTCAACAAAGTCCGTATAAATGTTATACTCAGGCAAATCCACTTCATGATACACCTTCTTCATAAATTTGGCTTGCAAATCACCTTTTCCACTTTGTTCCACTCCGTTGTTCTTGTCATCCTTGTCTTCTTTGCTCGTCATATTTTTTACCTTGGGCAGTATGCGTCCCATAGCATATGGAAGTACCATTTCAGTTGCAAATCCAATAAGTTGGCCTGTGACAATGAAATAAATGAGCTGTCCACGAAGTCGGTTGAAGTCGACCTTTGTATGGCTGTGGCTGATGTTGAGCTCGGTCAAATAAGGTAGTACATGATCCCCAAAAGGAATATAAATCCATCCGATAACAAACTGATATCGAAAAATCAAAAGGCCAAGTTAACGGGCGTTCTATATATCTGCCTATCGTAAGGTAGATATCCGTGTCTCTCTCCCCTCTCACGCTATTTCTCCTTCTAGTATATTTACCAGTGAAAGATAGGCCACCAAGAAATTGGCAACAAAGATCTTTTGTGTGTAGTGATATTCCCATGACGATTCTGTCTTGTGCATCTCCCAGTTATTCAATATCTTGACCCAAGAGCCATAGATACCAGACATGGTTGGAATGAGGAGAACATAGCCGATCGTCGGTGTATAGTGCTATAGATCAATGACAATAATATTATTACTTGAGACTATAGAATGGAACCCAAAAAATAAGAGCACCGCTTACCAAAACTTGACGGAATGGACCGGTATAATATTCATGTAGAAAAAGTTGCAATACAATCACACAGGCAACGATAATACTCAGCAAAAAGGCGCCGAGAGCAACACCCGGGAATGACATGGCACGTCGTACAAATATTTTCCATGCGGGACAGTAGGGTTCCTGTTCTCCAGTCACTTCATCCTTGACCAAACGATCTCCTTTAAACTCAAGACGTCGTTTCTCGTGCTTGGAACAGTTTCGTACACCCCATTGTAATGCCAGGGCTTGCTCTCTCCGTTTCCACATTTCGATATATACCACAGACCAGATAAGCATTGCTAATGAGTACCAAATGCTCAGGCTCTTGGCTCCCGCCACGGTGATCAAAACACCAATAACAGTAGGTGTGCCTAGCCATAGCAAATAGTTTTGTACAAATGCAAAGTAGAAAGCAATCTATTATATCACGCGTATACGTGGTCATGGTTTGAGATGAAAGTTAGTGAAGCTTTTCCCAGGAAAAAGATAGGTCACGCGGATTAATTGATATATCTTTGAAATGATGTAACTATTACCTTTTCACCAAAATGGTTGCGAATATTGGTCAAGTCTTGATCATCGATTAACGATTTTTTGGACCATGTATGGATCCATTCCTAGTTGATTTTTTTGCCAAAAAGTAAGTCATATCACTTTAGAAAGAAGCTGATACAGTGGCTAATATCATACTCTATTTAAACCGAGCAACAATGAGGGGGACCTCAACTATGGTAGTACGAGTACAATATCTTACCTTGTTAAACTCATCGTTATGCAAAGGGATAATGCCATCCACAAATAGATCCACTTCGGGAGAAATGTTGGCACCACCTTCAGTTTCTGGCTCAGTTAACATTTCATACACAACTCGAAGTCGTTCCGCTTCTGTTAACTCGTGTACGTTGGCAGCAAACATATCCTTTGTCTCCTCTTTCTCATTATCAAACTCGCTAACGCGTATACCGAGCAGAAAATCGCGTATCCTATATAGTACATTTCTCCCTCTTTAGTCCCAACAGCCCGATTGCTTGTAGATAGGTACTGAAGTATTGAATGTATACACATAAACACTGACCGCTCGCGTTTGAGTTCTTCTTCCAAAACGTGAGTTGGACACGCGATCAGAATCAACAATGTGTCTTGCGTACGTCCGGGTTGAACTTGATATCTTAAACCAACACGGCTTAGTTTAGTTGTCAGAATGTCGAGCTGTTCTTGAGCATTGGATTGCAACTTTTCGCGTTCTTGACCCCGTGTTGGGAATTTAAAGACAATGACATAGTCGACGCCTCCAGCAGCGAAGCGAGAAGGCGCTTTAGTTGTTGTTGTGCTATTACTAGAGGATTCCTTGGTAGCATTTCGCTCACTTAATGCCACGGGTGGAAATAAGTGCGCGAATTCACCCGAACCCGGCTGAATTGCGTGTTGCTCTGGTGCGTTTTGCTCCATTGGGGGGAGGGAAGGCGAACGAGGTAGGTAGTGGTCGCCAGTAAGAGTAAAGAAGAAAAAAGAACGTGCGGTTCAGACGCCGCTTATGGAACACTCATGCATCAATAGATAATCACGTTGTCACTTGACTAAACTGCACTTCGGGCCGAAGGAAACGAAATTATACACACAAAAAAATTTGTTTGTTTCATTTTGATTTATACATTTACAAAGAGGTATGCTCGTGAATTAAATATGGGGTTTAGACTATATACTAAAAAAGGATAATAAGGAAGAAGAAGAAAGTAAAGACATTATGTTATTTGTTGCCAAGCCAACTTGTTGTAGCACCAAAGGCACTGCCGACCTTCCAATCGACATCGATATCTGGAGAAGTGCCAAGGTCGACCATGGACGTATTGAGTCCCAGGCTCTTTTTCCGTTTGACAGCAGCATACTCGAGCGCAGGTGCTTGCATCGACCTGCTCCGACGAACGGAACCTCCAGCGCTTCGTGAGGCTCGAAGCTTTGGGTACGGAATGGGTCGAGGCTGACTTGTACTACTGCTGCTGCTGCTACCAACAGCACCACTACTATAGGGTTTGTTGGCTGCTCGTTTTTCTGCAGATGAAGCAACACGAGGATAGCTCGATGGAGGCCCGTAGCGGTCAATATCACTACGTTTATGTCGTATCGTTTTCCGTTCACTATTGCTTTGTTGCTGTTGCTGCTGCTGCTGCTCCAAGATAGAATCATGCGATACGGACCTCATCAGCTTTTTAGTCTCATCTGCTGCCACATCGGGATGTGGACGTTGGAAAAACACGCTGGTTAACCAAGCTACTATATTAGGCTGCTGATTTGTTGCTGCTGATGTTGACAATGGGCCAGTTGTTGCAGCACGACGGATCTCGCGTTTTCGAATAACCTCTTGTTCAGCCCGCATGCCGCTTTCTTCAACCTTCTTGACGTACTCGACCTGCAGATCGTTCATGGTGCTACGTAGCTGTCCGATCTCTTGAAGCATATCCTGCATGACCTGCAGCGTCGGGAAGAACTCTTGCATGGATACGTCATGTCGCCACGGCTCCTCTTCCTCATCCACAGCTGCTTTCCGTTCCTCATCATCCAGCCATGCAAATCGTATTCTTAGAGCCTCGACATCCACGAGCACGTTATCGATGATCGAGTTACTCATGGTGCTCAATTCCAATATATCAAAGGCTCGTTTTAGACGTCTATTCAATGCACGGATGTCTGTGGCTCGTAACCGCTGCAGCGTTTGCGTGACATGTGCTTTCAGCAGATGAAACGGTGTGCCGTCTTGCTCTTCCTCCAAGATAACGGCTCCTGCCGTCGTCGCGTCATCCTCTGCTAACACACTGTTGTTGCTCGTTGCTTGCGATGAAAAGGATACAGAATTCTTCATGGGCGGAAGTACTAGCATGCTATTTTCTTCGGGACTCTACATGAGAAAATCAGTGTTATATGCTATTAGTATCCTTCTTTCACTTTTCATTCTGTTGTTATTGTTTACATAAAAACATAATCTATTTAAAAATTGAAACGCGGTGCTTGTGCGGTATTTTACATACCGCCGTAATTTGCTGCTGCATATTATCAGCTATTTTCCGTGGCGATGGAGCCTCTTGTAATGGTGCAAGTGTATCATCATCATCCTGACTAGAGTCATATGATCGGGGTACAACAGCAGAACTCTCCTGATGCTGCTGTTGTTGATGTTGCATATGATAATGGTAGTGGTGATGCACGATGGATGCTGTGGGTGTGATCGCTGTAGCAGCATTCGCGGTAGGTGTTGATGTGGATGCCGTCGGTGAAGGGGAGATAGCAGGCAAATCTTTTGGTGGAGAAACCAATGAAGAAGTAGCACGTCGCGTGCGTAAAGACTTGCCACCACCTGGTTTACTGCTGCCGCTGGTGCCACTGTTAGTGCCGGTGCTCTTTTGTGATTGTAACAACTGTTTCCGTTGCAGCGGCTCTGGTGGCGATGGTTGCAGCCATTTCATTCTATTGAAATCGTCGTCATCCATACCATCCTGAGGAGCCGATGTACTGAGAAATCGTTCATGTTTATCAGGCCATTGGTGCCGCTGCTTGTTCATATTATGATAGTCGCTGCTGTTATTGTTGTTATCCTTCTCCAAGTCTTCGATTCGACAGTTCAGGGTGATGACTTCGTGCCGTGTTTCGGACAACAGTTCGCGACATTCCAGAAGGTCAGTTTTGAGCTTGTTATTGGCTAGCGCGAGTTCCTTGATCAACGTGATGAAGTGCGGCTGTTGGTGCTGCAGGTCGACTGCAGATGTCGACGACCTTGTTGTGAGCTATATTTATAATAGCAATTTACAATAACATTTAATTGTTAGTACAATGTATGTGTACACACATCGTACATGCAGAGGCACACATATCTGCATAGATATGTGTGTGTGTTGTATGTAGTGCATTATAATGTTTATTTCTCACTAACCTTTAGTACATCTCTTCGAAGCTTTTCATTGGATTCACGGAGCCACGTCAGGCTATCCGTACTACCAAACTCCTGCTGATTGAGCTTTAACCTTTCGTACGCGCTGCATACAGTTTCTTATTTGAATAGAATGAATTTAGTCGCCTTGTTGCAGCATATCAAAAGGAGGAGCTGTCTAATTATATACTTAAATAATAAATATAAACGTATATCCAATTACCATATCTTGATTTGAGCTTCCTATGTTTGGACTCCAAGGTCAATTCCGCTTTTCTCGCAATGGCTAGTTCCTGCTTTGTGTCCTCCAGCTATTGTCGGTTGCATGTAAGTACCATGAAAGACATGTGTCAGATTTATGTTTGTAGAATGTAGCTGTCAGAAATAAATATTTGCGTGTACCTTTGCACGTAGATTTTCTTCGCGCACGTCGGCTTGGCGAACCATAAATTTGAAAATACGTAATTTATCGACTTCCATCGTCTCTGCCTTGAGCTCGTTTATCAGCTGTGCACAGCGGGCATTAGCGACTTCAAGATCAGCGGCTGTTTCTCGCAAAGTCTGATTATAAGTAATGTTGTGTCAGCAAAATAGAAATAAAACATGGTGACGCTTTCAAGTTCCCCTCCTCCAACTTCCTTCACTGCTATATGGGTAAGAGATACCTTTTGCGTTTTCTGCCACTCCCAAGTCGATTTGCTATGCTCTTCCAAAAGTTCTTGTCGAGTACAATCAGCATCCTCCAACAATTGCTCGAGTTGTCGTGCTTTTTCGCGTGCTTCATCCAGCTAGTCAATTTTTGAAAGGTTACACAAACAAACTGTGAGTATCACCAATCTCTCTCTCTTTGTCTCTCTTACTCTCCCTTTTTTTTCATTCTCACATAGCACAAACACAACGAGAAAAAGTATATAGAGTGTGCATAAAAGCACGTACTTGTTGTTCCAAATCTGCTTTAACTTGATTCGATTCGACGACATAGTTCTCATGCTTGTGAAGTAGACTCTGTCCAATTTCTTTCCCTGCATCAGTACCATAAAAGGGAGAAAAGGAGAGGAGAAAGTAGAGGAGAAAGAGGAGAAGTAGATGTAGAAGGCATAAGGGAAGACAAGGGAATCATAGTAAACGAAGAAGAGCAAAAAGAAGAGAGACCTACCAGCAGCTAAACGAGCATCCCCTTCCAGTTTCCTTACAGTATTGGCCAAGGTCTCAAAGTTATCACAGTTTGGTAGGCCACAACAGCGACAGCACTTTGTGTCCAAGATCGGCGAATTGTCAGAAATGCTTCGAGACAGCCAATCTTGAAGTGATTGCTCAATCGATGTAGGAACAATGTCACCTCCGCCTGCACCAGCACCAGTACTACCACTGCCCGGTAGCGGTGGTGGTGGTGGCGGAGACCAACGAGCACGCGAACGGTTCAGTGACATGTATGGCCAGACACAAGCGGAGGGTTGTGATTGTCGTGGTTACGGTTGTTAAGGTAGTGTATGTGTTGCTATGAAGGGATTATTGCTAGGTTATTTAAAATGAGGGTTGCTACGCAACTGATGTGTATGTATGCGTGCGGGGAATGGTGTGTGTGTGAGGCAAATATAAAAGTATAAGAAAGGAAGTTAAAAGTGAAAGTGCGGAAGAGAGAGAAAGGAGAGGCACAAGTGCTACCGGAGGAGGGGGAGGAGAGGCAAAAGCTGCGACAATTTGTTGTTGTTGTTATTGTTGCTGCAGAAGGATAAGGATGACATACGGAAAAACGAGAGAAGAGAGAAGAGAGGAGCCAGAAAAGAATGATATTATATTTACGGATTAGCACCGCATGGACGCTTCTCAACCAGCAGGACAAAGCAGAGAGCGAGAGAAGAAGCAAAAAAAGCAAGAGCGAAGCGTGGTGCTGCTTGTTCTGGTGCTGTAAAAGAGGCATAATTAACATCCCCCCCTAGCATCACCAATCAAACGCGTGATCGGATTTCACACATCCCCCAAAATTATTAGCGTAGCACGAACGACGTAAACGACGACTGCGACAACAAAGACAGTCGACTTTCTTGCACAGATGAGGATTTCCGAGGCACACACATGCAATTTAACCCCGAATTCTATATTTGTTCCACTAAGCAGACCTCCCTTTTATGTATACAATGCGCCTTGTTGCCTTTCGTCATCGCACCCGACACGCTCTACTAGTGGTACTGCTACTATGGCTGCTGAACAATAAACCAAATTTTACACTGTCGTAATGTCTCGTCCGAACATGGCGTTTCTGGACCAGTCAATGCTTAAATTGATCCGCGTCCGCAAGCTCACCTACATATTACGTTGTTGTTCAGAAAAAGCGTACCCTTAGTACCTCGATGACTCTCACCCATCTTGTGCTAGATGAATAAGCTTTCTCACCTGCTTGGACCAATAAACAGATCGCCACAAGTACTGAGCATACAAACCACCAATCATCTTGTATCCCCATCCAAACTCGCCGACTGCCGTATTACCCAGGTAGGCGAGCGAGCCCAAGTGCCGGTACTGGAAGGGCCCAACCACCTTATCGACATCATTTTCATCTTTGGCTAGCTGGTTTAGCAGTCGACCGACGTAGGCACCTTGCTGACTGGCCACTTGCGCCGTCTGTCATAAATTACATGCATTGTTTTGTTTTTTCGTTTTCATTGTTGCATTAAAATTTGTCATGTGAGCTTTTTTCTTGTTCCAATCGTTTCCTTCGCTATCGTTTGAATATACTGTCCATCACCCGTTTATCTTGCCCCTTTGAAAATATATATGAGAGCGAACTTACCGCAGGCAATTGCGTCATTTTCTTGTCGATATCACTCAGCAAAGTATGCATTTCTTGAACTTCTAACGTGCCACTATTATCGGCGTCGTATTTTTTGAACATGTGAACAAGTTCGCCAAGATGCTGTTTCGTTAAAGGGAATCTAGTACGCATTTCCTCCACTGAACTGGCAAACTCGTCAAGCGTCAAGCTTCCATCCTTGTCCCTACAATATAGATATTAATAAAAACAGGAAAAGAAGAAAGATGTAATGACGATGATGATGATGGTCTGAGAGCAGAGCAACATGAAGAGGTATTATGCATACTGATCAGCGTTTTCAAAAAGTTCCATAATGTGGTCCAACAATTTCTGATTCTTGATGGTAGCACAGTCGCCTATCGCGAAAATAGATCCGTCTGAGAGACCAAGCACTCTGCAGTATGCATCGGTTTGTATAGCACGCTGATGGACTTGCTTTCCTAGTTTTTCAGCCAACATCAAAGCGAAGGGTGTCATTGCTTTAATTCGAAGTGAAAACAAACAATCCGTTAGTATCGATAACTCGTAATTATTACCACTAATATAGATAGTAATACAACATACCGATGCCAGTTGACCACATGCAAAGGCCATACGGAACTTCACCAAAGCCAACCTTGTCACCCTCTGCATCTTTGTTCCTGTAGACGACTTTATCTTTCAGGATTCGTAAGACACGTGCGTTTGTAATAAGATTGATGCCTTCGCGCGAGAATTTGCGCTCTGCATACTCGCTGATCTTGACATCGAATGTGTTTAGAATATGGTCTCTGGATTGGATGATGGTAACCGATATATCTTCACGGAGAATTTTTGGAAACTGAAAAAATCCAAAGTAGTTGTTATTAACCAATTCCGTATATTAATGCAGAAGATACTCGAACTCTTTTTACTTTCCCCTTCCCTAATCTCATAGTAGATGCGAATGGGTTTGCGTGAAGAAAGGAAAACCAATTTTTTACGTACCCATTTTACCAGATCTTCGTTCATCCAGTCATAAATTTCCGCTGCAAACTCAACACCCGTTGGTCCGCCTCCACAAATAACAAAGCTAAGCAGCCGTTTACGCTCTTCTGGCGATGTTGTCGGTAACGAAGCCTGTTCAACATTCCGTGTTACGGTTCTTCTAACAGCCATGGCATCTTGAATTGTTTTTAATCGGAAAGTATGCTCCAAGCCTTCTACGCCATGTGTGATACTCGTCGATCCAACGGCAATCAACAGCTTGTCATATGGAACATAGAATCGTTTGCCTTTATCTTCGCCGTCAGCGCCGATTACCTCTACATATTTGTTGTTCAGATCAACGTCTACCGCTGTGCCCTCTAGAAAGTGACCATGGACCCTTGCTACTATCTTTCTTAGCGATTCTAACAAAGATCGCATCTCTAGTGTTCCCTATATCGTATATAATGATAAAAATTCATATTAACCATTTATCTGGCTGTGAACCACGGTGTCTCTTTGTCTACTACTACAGGATACTATTGAGTTAAATACTTACTACTGTAGCGCTTGGGAGAAGCGGCGTGAATAGAAAATAATTGTTATCGCTAACTAGGGTCACGTTGTAGTCGTCTGGATTGAGTTGTTGAAGTGCGGCAACAGCGCCCCATCCACCGCCCAAAACTACAATACGCGGCTTGGTCAGCTTTTTCACGGCCTCTGGATTGTCGTCATCCAATTGATGGGTTACGATAGGCAAGTCTTTATTGCCGCCTGTATTTGGATGCAGTGCCAAAGATGGTACGGCTTTATGTGCGCCTCGAGCGACACCAATATATTCAACGTCTTGAATCAAATAGTAAACTGCGGCACCAGTGGCGGCAACGCCGCTTAAAGTCCATAATCCTCGTCGAATCCATTTTCTTGACTTATGACTATCATTTCTACTGGTGCTGCTCGGTGCTGCTGTTGCTGTGGTGGCATCCGTCGTATAGTAGCGAGCACTGTTGCTGCTGCGCCATACGAATGATGCGGCATGTCGACGACTCGTCGAACTCCTATTGACGGTGTTGAACGTGCTGAGTAAATAATTATAATAATACTGTTCTTGCTGTTTCCTGCTCCTTCTGCTGCTGCCAATACAATGGTGACGTGCGACTGTCAAAAAAGGCATTATGAAAAAAGTTTGACAAGAACGAAAAAGGATATTCCGAGGAGATTCTCGCACAACATGTGGTTAGATTCCCATTAGTTTGTTTTTCCAGTTTCGGAGGATTTCTCGTTTCTACGTGAGATTTTTGCATTGCTATAAGATGGATACATTCATCTCAGCGATTTTCTTCCTACCATCACGATGATTTAAACTCTTATTTAACTTTATTAAGAAATTCAATCTGTTATTTGCTTCATACGCCCAGTATCATCATTACGCAAGCCGAGATCGATCTAGACGCTCTCTACTGTTGTACTCCTGTCCTAGAAAGCTAAAACAAAGAAATAAACTACTGTTCGGGGAATCAGGTTGATAATTTAGGAACGATGACGCTGTGTCCGTATCACTCTGCATATACACGTTTCACCACTTGTCATAAGGTAAAGAGAGAGAGTTCTTTTAAAACAAACGAGGAATGTGGGAAGAAGATCATACATACCTGTTCTGAATACCCAATCCCTTATAACCATCGATTTATCTTGGGCTTACTTGCTATATACTTTGGTCGCTGCGACAAGCTAAGATCCATTGCGACGACAACGATTTCTGTCACCAAGAGAATATGTCAATCCAACTTGACCATCTGTTCTTCAAAAACGAAGTGTTTCCACCGTGAACAATGAGCTTATTTCGAGCGAGGGACGGAACATCGCTCTTTTAATTTGTAACGGCATGATTGAATTATTTGCCAAGCCGTCTTGCCAGTCTTTAAATTTATTAATTTTTAACAGGCCACCCACGACACTGGGATATATAAAAAAGGCTTTCGCCAAGATTTGATATGGTCGATCTCAAAAAGGAGATGCTTGATATACAACAATAAGTGTGTGGTATTTCATGAAATCTGTACACAACTTTTAAAATGCAAAGATACATAGACTTATCGAAAAGGTGAATACAATAACATGTGCGATTCAAACAAGCTCGTCGAATTATGGAGAAAAGACGCTTTACAGCGAATGAAGATGGAGCCGGCCAGTCTTAAGTATGTTTAATATTATCAGTGAAGCGATGACGCAAGAAAGAGCAGACGTTTTGTACGCACAGGCGTGCAATGATAAACAAAAAATATACTTGACATGTCGTCAGTACATACAACATATGAATGACAAAAGTACTCCAGTATTCGTAGGAGGAAAAGCTTCCTTGGCAGCCATAACTGATACTGATGTTGCTACCATTATCACAACTGCGGCTACGTGCAAACTCTTGATATTTTCTCTCAATCCGCATTTAGTGGTTCCATTGTTGTCGTTGACGCTAATAGTGACAACATTATTAGCAATCAGAGATCGCATGACCTTTTTATACATACTACACATAATGCCTATATTTGAGCTTAATGCTCTGTGTATACAGTGTTATAATGGAAGTCGAAAATAATCGTCGTTGGTCGTATGTATTCTAAGTGAAAACTGCATTGCCGCCGTGTTAAAGTACAAATGACGGAAAAGTCATTTCTATTGTGGGCTTTTGAGTTTTGACTGCTTATTATATTTTTAGTACGCGTTACAGAAGAAAAATAGACTGGATTTTCGTGTTTCGTAAAAAATCGGCAAGTACTCACTTGAAATTTACTTTCACATGCTCTTCCATCTTTATAAAATTCAGGGTCATGACCAGTAAAGAAAAAGAACAACAACGTCTCAATTATGCATTTGAAACAAAAGAAATTCAAAGCTTTATTCCAAAGCATAAATTCAAGGTCAAGACAGCTGTATTGACATCATCGCACATACATCATTGAAAGTGAGATCTACGTGTGCCTCTTCTTTTACTTTTCACCATGTAGTACGGTACAACTGCGGAAATTGGGATCGATGAATCTACGCAGTAAGCCCAGCGCAACGATTACTTCGTTGTCAACAAAAAGATAAGCTTCAATTTCATCACTCTCATATTGAAACGCCTACCACCATCACGATTAAAATATAGACAGGAAAATTGTTGATAGGGCTATGCAGTAGAAGAAGAGAATCCCAGAGATACTGTCGTCGATCGTTTTTTTCCTTCTTGGCGGGCTACTACTATATTTCGATGTTGAAGTACATACGTACTCATATGTGAGCATTTGCAATGCGCTCGCCTGAAGATAACAGGAACTGTGCCTGCATTACTACTCTCTGTTTAAAATATACGCACTGTATACTTGTTCGCCTTTTTCTCTTTCACTTGCGATGCGTCATAATTGTCACTCCAGGCTTATTAGTTAATCAGCTCTCATGACGAGAAACATATATTGCTAATTTCCGGTAGAAATAACATCGGGGATATGATATATATTTCTGTTCCTGCAAACTAATTTAGACATATGATACATCAATGTGATGAATAATTATTTCCAAAAAAAGCTTTTCAGGAGACAAAGTTTATTACGTGAATGATCGACATGTTTGCATACATATCATGATAGCCGTACAATTTACATTAGAACCAATGACAATTTTTCATGATATTATTATCTCATGGGAAGTGACGGAAGGAGGAGGCCAAGAGAGAACGAGTTATCAAGTACTTTATGTACGTGGTGGCTTACCAAATTAATGTTTGTTGACGAAGAACTGTATAATGTACGTATGCTACATGAAACATACGCTCAGTTGTCAGTTGTTGTTTCTATACTTAGTATATACAACAATAATATTATACGCGGTTGATTTTTTACGGCACTAGACAGCAATAAACATTTCTGCTTATCATTGGTGACTTCATCTTTCTCAGGAAAAAGGTTACGGGTTTCGTCTACATATTATATAAGGTCATACAAACAGTTGTAATGATGATAAGCAATAGCAGGATCAACATGAAGTACAAGAACAGCACCCCAAATGTGATCCTTGTAGCCTTAAAGTAAGCCTTCTTCGCTGTATGTGAACCACATATCACCAAGGTTTTGCTCTTCAGGTGGTATGACAGCAGTAGCAGTATCATAGCTGTTGTGATGATATATAGGAAAAAGAGAGTCTATGCACAAAATGCTTCAACGCGTGTGAAAGTGGCCTGTTTTTTGTTCGTAATCTGGAAGAAGAAGAAACAAAAACATTCCTGCAGATATATGAGAGAATGTGTAAGAAATGGTGGTGGTACGAAGTATGTAGATAGGACTGACTTACTGAATCATGATAATAGTAGTAAATGTTTACAAAAGCACCTCGCAGCCTGCATGCGCAAATTATGTTTATTGCTATAATTCCCGTGACAGGTATTGCCAAGATTGCCTGCCTGATGATGTGTTTGGGCTTGCTGTTGTGTTTTCCGAGCATTCAACCGGTTCTTTTATACGTAATGCGTGTCGCATATATTCCAGGGTTAAAAAAAGACAAGTGACTTATCCAAAAATGGGCATTTGCATAAAAAAACTAAAGTGAGGGGAGGAGTACGAAAACTCAAAGCAGCTTTGCGCATCCAAAACTGTCTTGTTATCCGCAACAAACTCAACAACAGCATAGTCTGTGCATGTTTCCGAGGTCAATTACAATATAAATAGCTGCGGCCCATCCTGTTGTTGTGGTCTTCCACGCAATTGTGCAACTATTTCCGATATTTAAAAGCTTTCACATTCTGATCGGCACTCTCTTCTCTCTTCATTGTCATAGTCCTCTGTCGCTACTACTAGAACACCTATAACAACTACGACTGCGATTGCATCAACCCATATACGTACAAAATTAAACATCAAATCATCATGGTCCGTGGATCAAGATTCAAAGAACACTTTGATTACTATGACATTCATGTCACCGCAACCGTTACTACCACTACAGCAGCGTCATCGTCGCTAACACAACAAGCAAGTCGAAAATCGTCGTCGCTACGGAGGAACAGCAGCCGACCCGCATCGTCTGGCGCTGGCACTACTACAACCTTATGCACACTCAAGCGGAGTCCGCACGTAAAAAAACGACAGTTTTCTCGATCGCCGTCAATTCATCCAATGTCTCGATCGCCGTCATGCCAACAACGTGTTCTTTCAGCAGCAAGCAATACAGCAACACCGACGGCTACGGCGGTCGTGTATCGTGCTTCAACAGACGTTTCTAGTCCTTCTGGTCGTACCAAGTTTGTTGATTGGTGTTTGAAACAAAAGGCAAAGCTGCTGCATCCTAACCGTTCTCAGCGACGACGTTCTTCTGTGACCAGCTGCCGTCGTTGACAATCAATCAACCAACAACCAAGCGCAAGAAAAAAAGCCATCTATTCATCATCATCTTCTATACCATCGCCACCACCGCCAATCAATCATACATCCTATTTATTCTTTCCTTACACTTCTTCCGCGGAACCATCTACAACGGAGTCGAAAAAGAAAAATCGTTGTAAGACAGTATATATGCAACTCCTTATACATAACACGATTATGCCTTTTGCTGAGTGTGGTAGAAATGTATACACACACATATAAACTCATCCCCCTCAATACATCTGTATGATAAATCTTATTTTCCCGCAAATATGTAAATGTTTTTGTATGCAATATGCAATATGCAAGAAACGTACGATCAATCGAAGTGTTTTTCTTTTGTTTGGATCACAAAATGGAGATAAGACAAATGGGCGTGTGTGGAGAGTATATATAACAAGAGGGAAGAGATACACACCGCCAAGCTATAGATATTCTTTTAGATTACAATACAGAGACACATACTCAAAACATCACCCTTGGTTTTCGAAAGCCAACCCCTCCTCACTCCCTCCTTGCTTCAGCTTTTAAATTTTGTGGGGCGAATCACATTGTTTGATTCAGTAGTTCCATCATGGACTCTGCGGGTGGCTCCAGTGTTGCAGGATCCATTGGGAATCCTGGGTTATCCAACAACATTGGCTGATGTTGCTGTTGTTGCTGCTGTTGGTATACAAGCCCACCACTGCCATCATTACCCATAGTCATCATCGGGTCCTGTTGTTGCCCATGCTGAGAAGCAGGCGGAAGATGTTGCTGTTGTTGTTGATATGGATCAATGTATGTGAGCTGTTGCTGATGCTGTTGTATATACTGTTGTTGTTGAGGGTATGGAGGTTGTCCTTGATAAGCACCACCAGAGATGGTATGTCGACGTTGACTGGCTGATACACGATTCACATGGGGTGTCGATGCCGTTCGCGTTGGCGCTCCGCCATAGTACTGCTGCTGTTGCTGGGCAGCTGCAGCGGCGGCAACTGAACTACTGCGCAAAGCCTGCTTGTAGAATGGGCTCGGCTTATTTGCAGTCATGGCATACATATCCGATGAAGACGATGAATAAAACCCAGTAGCAGTAGGGGATGGAGGCTGTGGGTAACTAACCGGCGATATTGGCTGCTGTTGCTGTTGAGTCTGCGGTTGCGGTTGTTGTACCTGTTGGGGCGGTGGTGAAGGTACTTGCTGCTGCTGCAACGGTTGTGGTTGTGGCTGTGTTTGTTGCTGAGGCATAGAGTATCCCAGAATGGGCATAGATAATCGGTGATTGGAGACCATCGAGCGCAATGTACGATCTGGATTCCGTGTACCAGTTGGTGAAGGGCTGCCACCACCATTTGTACCTAAATTAGATCCTGCTCTTGATCGACGCTTGCTTCCTCCTCCCATGGTTTGTAAGGACTGAAGACTTGTACGTCTGGATTTGGTCCGCATCATGTCATTATTTGAGGATACTGAGCCTACAAGTATTGGTGATGAGCGTGACGCAGATGGATTTAATGAAGCAAGATTTCCCAATGATGCTGATGACCACTGCTGTTGCTGCTGCTGCTGCTGTTGCTGTTGTTGTTGCTGTTGTTGGAGAGATGTATTGCCAAAGAATGGTTCTGGAGTCCAGTTCACGTCCACGTCTGCTGCTGGTGTGCTTTCCAATAACCGATGCATCACTGCAAGTGATTTTCGACATGCTTCCTGATGGCCTTGTATACCTGCAAGGCACTTGTGTACAGTGATAGCTGCCGAAAGGCAATGGATGGTATGTTGGATGCCTCGTATCGGATAATACATGCTCTCAACTCCGCCGGTATTCAACAACGTCTCTGCAATGTGTGTAATGGCAGAAGCTGAATCGGTACATCGTTCTTGCGACACACTCGACTCATAATCAAGTGCATAAGGTCGGTGAAGCAGGATCGTGCTTAAATGGAGGAGCATATACTGAAATGATGATGCATACGAGCCCGTCTGGTTAGATTTGTTGAGGACACTGGTCATACTGGTAGCCATGTCATCTAGTCGCAGTTGCAGCGTCCTGAAGACATTTGTAAAGTCATCCTTGGATTTTGTCGTCGTCACTGCTGCCATCGTCATCGGCCGACTACCACGTCCAGCGTTGTTGTTGCCCATGTATTTTTGTCGTGCAAAGTACAATATACTCCCATGCAAGTGAACAAGTTTGGCCATCCAGTGGAAATTCAGCAGCACTTCCTGATCATCCGTTTGCACCTCGTCGACCAGTAAGGTAGGATACTCTGCTGTACATTCGGCATCTTCAAAATGTGGATCGGTCCCAAGCTCAGTGCTACGTATAATGAACACGTTATCAGCATCAACAGAAAGTAACCCGTGTGTAGGTGTGTAAGTGATGTGCTCTTTCTCTCTATGTATCGGTGTGTCACTCTTTTATTTCCGTTTCAATAAAGCATACCTCATCAATACGTCATAAGCATATACTGCCCAAAAGGTGCGTTTTCGTTGCTCTGTTACCGTCAAATCCATCTGGAAACTCGTTGGGATGGATTTGGCAATGCCAAGATCCCGTGACATGCGTATAATAATCTGAAAGTACTGTCGGGTTCGCCAAAAGAAGCCGGATCGTCGTACATGCTCCTGATACTTGACCAGCAGTAACAAAGCTTGGATCGTGGATAGCCGTGGGGTATCAGTGTAGATGTCAATCAAACTAAAAGCCGCTTGATAGTAGCGCCACCCAATTGGATGTCCATCGCTCGCGTCTCGTGTTGGTTGATGCCACCGTGCTGCCACAGCATACATTGCATTTAATAATAGTATACATGGAGCGGATTTCAGTTGGCAGTAAAATGTTGTCTTGTGGATGATCGGCAAGTAGGGATGTACATGAGTAAAATACAGGTTAATTAGGTCGTTTTGGATGGTCGTGCTTGCTAGAGTCTGCGGGTGGAGTTTCGGCTGCGCTGGCTCATGGATAAGTTCGCCGCTAGACAAAGATAACGACGGGGTAGTGTTGCTGCTCTTACTACCACTGGACAAGTCGTCGTAAATGCTGGGTATCCGATCGACGCGAGTGATGCAATCATTGACATAAACTGCTTGACCGGTTGAGCCAACGCTCATTGTTTCCATTTGGGGTGTTAGTGAAGTGGGCGTTGGAGCCGAGCCAGATGTAAGAAAGGATGATGACGAAGACGCGGAAGGTATAGGATCAGCTTAAGAAGCAGCAAGTATAAGTTGCCAAAGGACTTATTAACACACAAGCAAAGATTAGGACGACTTACTAGACATAAACTCACAGGAGCTTTTGTGAACAACAGACTTTTCTGATAAAGACCACTGGCCCAGATCATGCGCGGGCGTTTCTAGCGACAAGGCTCTAATAACTTGCTCTAGAGTTCGCAGCCGTGGCTCCAGCGTTTCGACATACTGCTTGGGAGGACCTCGTTTTGGGGTGACCTTGACAAAGACACATTCCGACCGAGACTTTTGACAACGCAGACAAGGTTGGGCCCCATCGCAGCGGACCTACTCCGGTTGTTTTGCACAAAGTTCAGTCACCGAGAGTTCACACAGCACAAGAAAATGTTTATCTTTTCTCCAAACTCTCTTTCCGTTCTCTCTTTCTCCCCCAACAACGCCCCTCTCCATCCTGTTCCTCGCAAAAAAAAAAAATAGCCTGTGCTTCTCCGCTGAGTTGTCAAGATCCAGTCTCAGTGAAACTTGGCGAGTCGTTGACGAGAAAACACAAACAACATATATGCAGCCAATAAATGGGTAATCTACATATTGCGTCCCTCTTCTCCTCCCCCTCTCTTCTTTTTTGATCTTTACCTTTCGCTTGCGACATTCGTCACACGCGCGACTGATTTTGTTTCTTTTCGGTCCGCTTGGCTGCTGCTGAATGGGCTGAGATGACTCTCCTGAATCTGTAATGCCTAACGCTGATTCCTCCATTTTTGCATGCCGATCGTGTGTTATGTGTACCGTTTTCGTCGTTATTTATTGCTGTTGCTGTTGTCGTACTTTTCGTCGAGAGTTCTGGTTATATTACTTTAGTATCTACCCAACTACTTCTTCCAGCCTCCCTTATTTCGAAACGAACAAAGATATAGAGTAAGAGTGAGGAAAAAGATACGGCAACAACAAGGTATAACACTAGAAAGAAGAAGAGAAAAAAGAAGAGTGCAGTGGTCTGGAAAGAGAAAGAGAGAACAGGGCCAAAAGAGAAAGTCGCGAACATAAAAAAACTCTCTTTCTCTCTCTGTGTTCCAATCAACCAAAGTCTGAGTTGTCCTCTCTCATTACTTTTACTACTGCTATTGCTACTTCTATTACTACTACCATTACTACTGTGTGTATAGCCACCACCTTTCTTTCTTCTCTTTGGGATTTGCTAACACATCCAAATGGGAGTCTGGTTTTGCTGATGTCCCAAGGGCTAAACGATTTACTTGCAGCGTATACATTTCATGCTGTGCCCACTAATATTGGGAAGGAGGCTATTTGAATCATCGGCCTTCCCCGCTAGTATGTACACTACAGCCCACTGCAATTACCTCTCTTTCTTTCCTTCTCTTTGCAGTAAGGCTTAGTTTATACGTCGTAGGCTGTGTAAAAAGGAAAGCAAGTAAGCCCGTGCGCCTTACCTGGAAACTATTGAGACATGCACGATTTCATCTGCTAAGCACATAAACACCCTTACCGTACAATCTTCACTTCAAACTTAATAACCTTGCTACATAGCTTCAATACCATAGCATCAAACAATGATAAGCATTCAATTAATTACACTAGTGAGCAGTATCACAGTAAGTTCTACTATTATATGCCTGTAAATTAGTACCACATCATTAAATATAAGCGAGTGCTTTGTGTTTTGTACGATGGTTTGTTCGAATAGTATATAATTACTACGTTGAACGGATTTTCTAAACTAGTTATTATTATGTACTTTTATCCACATTATTATTTATTAGCTGTATACAACTGGTTGGCATCATTATCATGCCATTCTCCTCCTTGCTTCACTTTATCAGTACTTTTGTTCAAAATTACATCTTTCTCTCTTGAATGCGCTTTTTATATAGAGTCATATCAAGTAGAATGTCAAAAAAGAATTGAAGTCTAAACAAATGATTAAAATCACATGTACGTGCTGTTTTCCGATATACGCATTTATATTTTGGGCGCGCTACATGACATGTTTACTTTGCACATCTTCATCGCGTACGACAATTGTCCCGGTCTACAAATGGAACTTCGTATATTAGCATGCAGTACCCGATGCTGCGGCACTTCTAAACAGCTCCCCGTTCAACACGACGCATTAATTAAAATCCAATGTCGTCGAGCTTGAAGCGTAAAAATTGCTGTACGTACGTATGTGTGCACACTATAACATCATAGCGAAATGACAACCGTCAGCCCCGCTGACCGGGTAACTCTGAGTTTGTGCTACCGCAAACTACATGAAGCATGGAGGGTTTTTTCTAAGCAACGCGTTAGGTATGTACCCAGTTGAATATTTTGGTGGGTTCTGATAAACTTGCTATAGCAACAATGACGTTGAGCTCGGATGATAGATAGCATTTTCAAAGACCTTCTTTAACTAGGAGAAGCCAAGCGTGTTAATACAGAGCTTAAAAGCAATCACATACTAAACAAAGACAGAACTAAAAGAAGAAGGTGCAGTTATATATGTTACGTGTGAGTGCCGCACCCGTTGCACGAAAGGGTGCCCTCTGTCATACAAGATATTCGGATCGTCAATAATGCTGAATTCATGCATTTGTGCGCACACAGAAAAGTATCCACATGCCGCCTATCTCTTTTTCTAATTTTAATGACGATATAACCACAAAACTTTAAGAAGTTATGCGTGACAAACGAGAGTCTACAAATCCACTTGTTTAATTGCTAGTAGGAGACATAAGCTGTTGGACATATGCTATCATTTTTAATAGTGCCAGATTCAAAATACAAACAACGTCCGTGGGAATCCAAACAAATTTTGTTTGTGGCTGTAAAAAAGGCAGCAGCAAAAGGGATGACCGGGAAGAAACCTTTTATAGCAATTGACCTTTTTAAGTTACAAGAGCGCAAGTGTACAATAATTAAATGTTTTGTTTTATAAAGCGCCGGCTCACCTTCACTCACTGTCTCCTGAAGAGTTACGTTTCCTGTGCACTTTCTTTCTCTTCTAGTCACACTTCAAACCATACATACTGCTGGGTGTTTCTGTAATGGATATGATATCAAAACAGTGACTTCTTAATGTCAACTATTTCAAACAGAATAAGTCGTGATGATGAGGGAAGATTTGTGGCTTTAAGAGCTTGACACAAAAATTGTTTCTTTTAGCTCCTAATTTAGTATGAAAACACATAAAAGTGTTACCCATGATGTAATACATTTACAAAAACAATAGTTAAGTTTTTCAGTGTTTCATCATAAATTCACAGTGACCAGTATAGAAGGGACGTCTTTAAATTTCTACAGCCTGCAGACTACTATATTTCTGTATCCCTCCGTTCAATAAAACTGCATATGTATGGTACAAACAGCTTCCTGTCTTGCACTGAATACTACAGCAGAGAATGAAGTTACATTAAGACAATGCATTTGATCAATATTAAGTATTGTTTTATAGATCGCCATTTGCTACTGCTATGATATGAGTTCCCCACCCTTTTCAAAGTGCTTATCTTTTTGCATATTCTTTGAAACTAACCTCGCCAGTTATCGCCAATCAGCTATACTCACAGTGTTCAAACCCTAGATGTTGGGCAAAATACCAACCTCAATCCCTACTACTCTTCTACAATAGCGAAGATGATTCATTTCAGTGCCAAGGAAATAGGTGTAAAGAAGACTACTCTTGAGTCACATCCATTTTTGTAAACGTTTATACAACGATAGATGTATGATGACCAAGATGATTAATGCACCATAGGTCTAGTATGCTGAGCATTTTTGAACGTAATTCCACGTGGAAAGACTTGTATTACAACATGAAGGAAAAGAAGGATGCCCTTTCCTTTCAGCGCACTAATTTTTAAATTTACTTTAGCTGGACTAAAGGATCCTCAAGCGTCGAGACGGGTCGGTTTTCAGCCAGATCCGAGCCGAGTAGAGTGTACGTGAGAACAGTTCCGAACCGTCTCAAGAATCAGCCCGAAAAAACCGAATTATAACCGAGTATTCACATAGCAAAATCAAAAGGGATCGGATTACTTATGCGTGTAGCGATAACTGCATGGGGTTGAAGGGAAGACCCAAGTAGCGTAGTGTATGGCAAATTGGATAAAAGGCGTGCTTTTATTCATTGTCGTAAAGGGTATCATATCTTAGTACGTGGTCGGTTGTCAAGTACGTATGAACTGTGCTCTTACTGCTGGTCTGGTAAGAGGATTTGAGAGCTAGCCGAATAAAAGATTGCTGGGCCATGTACTTGATTGTCGTCTTAAATGCCTTTGACTCGCAGCACTACATGAGGCAAGACAAAAGACGCACACATAGAGAAAAAAGAAGAAAGAAAGAGGGACGTAGTATTTTAAATAATTTATACATGTTGCCGGCAGAAGACGACCCGCAAGTACCACCTGATGCAGCAGAAAAGGACTTCTCGGCAATGGAGATGGAAGAAATACATGGCTTTCACGGAACAAAGATTATCACGCCAATACTGATCTCGTACATACTGTATCAAGCGACAATAGAAACAAGTTGAACTCCTAGATCATATATTCTTGCAATTTATCTTTATATTACTCCCGCCAATACAGTATCATACTTCTATGTGGCGCCTTTTCTATCCCGTACATACTGTAATATGTCATCTCTACAGCACATCAATACCGAAAGCGGGAGAATTCCGATACCTTGGAATACCATTCAACCGTATTAGTAATATTTGATCTTTGGTGAATTACACACCACAAAAGCAACAGGCACTATGGCCCTGTTCCGCCAGCTGGGAGTTTACCAGTACGAAATCGGTCTCCGGCCAGCGCTGCGTGCGTAACTGTATCCTCATCCATCCGGTGCTGGAATATGGCCTAGCTGTTACGCTTTAACATCTAAAACAGAGAGGCAAACTACACAACACACATACAATGGTTGCAATAAATTGGCGCTAAGCCATACTACCAGAACATACAGTAGTTTCCGGGCCGTTCTACATTATCCTCAACACAACTGCGATCACGTATATACCAATTCCAGTTTTCTGTCCGATTACGTGAACTACCAGTGTCAAGTATGGCTCGTTCGCTTGAACTGACACTCTTAGGATTCAAAGGTTGCGACAAACAATAGAAAAACCCGACATCGTACGACGACCCGGTGCTCCGGTTTTATTAAAACAAGAAACGGATGCGAACAATGCAGATGAACCTGTAAACTGGACAATAAGGCTAAATCGGGACGACAAATTGCTTATCCGAGCCAGCAAGTGCAAAGCGATTAGTTGCCTTCGAACCACCCATATAGTTGACCTCATTCAGTATTGGACAGTATTTTCTCGAGACAGTCACCGCTTAGGGCAATGGCATATGCACTGGCTCCCCTCATAGCCGCTTAAAAAAAGTTAGTCGCTGTGGGGCCAAGGAAGCTAAAAGAGAACATTCCTCATACTGCCCATTGCTACGTCTGAATTCAAGAGCTTACAGGCGCATTTGGCCAGATACGTACCTGACCTAGCACCCAACAATCAGGCGGTCGACGACATCATTGAATCATCCGCCGCACTCTGATATCCGCCTACCCTGGGTCAAAGGCAAATGGCCCTGCCGGCACTGGTCTGCGTCCTCCAGGAGATAGACGGCTCAAATCATCCTGTTGGTAGTTATACAACAACGACGACGACGCACCAGCTCCGGAAGAAGCCCTGCAGTTACCACCATTACCACTTACTCCAACACAACAATACCATTGGCCCTGTTCCTTCTCCTTCCAACTATACTGTACCCTGCATATACACTCCCGTATAATATTGTTCGCCACACATTTATAGTCCCTTCATCAGAAATGTATAGTATCCCCAGGAAGAGACCACATGTTGCCCAAAAGGCACCAGTCCAAATAGTTCTGCATGACAAAACCTTACTGAAATATGTAGCACAACGAAAGAAAGCCCGAATATGGGAAAATTATTCGTAAACATATATGAACCGTGTGCGTCTGCTATATGCCAGTTGCGTAAATTTGTAATCATGGAGGTTTTGTACTTTATTACGTATTTTAAAGTTATTACAGTAGTAAAATTAGAAGAGTGAAAGTCGCGTGCAGTAGGATTATATTTATTTGATGCAAATAGCATTGGGAGGAGAAGCAACACCCTGGTATTTGTTAAGAGGAGCGCTGGTGAAAAAGTACTCGTAGATACCATCCTTGGCCGAGTCTTCCGCAAGTTTTTCCAGGTAGAACATTTCGCCGCTATATTTTGAACTTTTAGTGAGTAATAAACTGTGTGGAGAAGCTCCTCAAAAGGACAAAAGCAAGGCTATGGAATACTTACATTGGCATACCCCAACCGCCCAAAAATTGGACGTCTAATGTTGTAGTGAAAAAAGAAACATACATACATGAGTAACCCTCCCTCTTGAATGAGATATCGTAGCCCTATTCTTATAGAAATAGTCTATACTTCAGAAAGTAAGGACATGGCACTTACGACAAGACTCTACCCAGTTGGGTGGGAACGCTTCAAAGGGGAAGTTGTCACAGGCGACCGCAGCAAAATGGTTTTCCCAAATCCATCTGAAAGTTTCTTCACAAGCCTTGACACCAGCACATTCGGGATGCTTCAAATCCATCATTTCCGCCAGACGATGGCCCTCCTTCTCGTAGGCCGCCATCCATCCGACGCGAACCAGAAGGATATCACCTTGCTTGAAAGTAACGCCTTGGGCTTCAGCGACCTGCTTGAGCTCGTCGACAGAGACTTCCATGCGAACAAGTGGGTTGAAATCAGGTCTGTGCTTTTCGGCCCAGCGGGCGTAATCCAACAGCACGGCTCGACCAGCGATACCGCGACGTGCCATATGGTGGATACCAAGACGACCGGAGTCGCGACTGATGATTTCTTCGGGCTTGATACCGTTGTAAAATGTTGCGGTGGGCACGTGGGAAACATGGCAAAGACCATCCCACTGGGTAGAGGACTGGGGATTAAAGTTATCGTACGAGTCGTCAAAGGAAATGTTATCCGGGGTATGTGGGTGCAGGTTGTGCTTGATGGCTTGACGGCCAAACAAGGGAGGATTGGGTTTTTCCAGCTCCCAGTTCAATGGGAAGACCTTGCCCTTCTTGATGCATTTGCCTGCCTGTAAATTATAGCAATGTACATGCGGATTGAGACTGTGCTACCAAAATAGAGGAACAGTGCCAGGCGTTGCTGCCCAATAAAGCACGGTATACAGCAGCAGCATGATGCAACACATACAAAAATGCAAATTCATTACCTCGGTTACGACGTCTTCGGTCAGAAGGTTAAGAGTGCCGAGGTTATCGTCTTCACCCCACACCCCCCATGCAGAATGAGGAGGGTATTCGGGCTTGATGGGAAGCTCGTCAAATGAAGGCAGCTTGCTGTTTGTCATAGTATATGTAGAGGCGTTCGATAAATTGATAGAAGAAGGAGATGCACTGGTGGAACCGTGGGATCGGTCGTCCCGCATTTAAAGAGATCTGCCCGGGGGGTTCATAGTCCGCACACGTGCATGCGAGATTCCGCCATGGTTACATTTCATAATCCTCTTTTCCACGGTTCTGTTCATAGCAACCAGGAGAAGGACCAGCCTATCCTTCATCCATATGGAACATACATCAGATAAACAAGTACCCCCACCACCCACTCGCTGTTTGTTCCATGGTGCACATACGCTAACTTCTTTACTCGAGTATAAAGGGTGTTTTCTTCTAGGTGTACAGGTACTGTGTTGGAGGAGTTTTGACAGTTCGTTTTTAGTCTAGTGTGTCCTTCGCTAGCCGAATCACCTTTTCCAGCAATTTCATGCCAGCCTGTAAATCCTGGACAGGGTAATGCGCAAAACAGAGCCGCAGACAATCTGAAAATTCATCCGAGTGTTCGGATCGAGGAGTGGCAAAGAGGTTGCCAGTACCCAGCTCGATATCTACTTGATGCTCGGTAATGATTTGATTTAACAGAGAACAGTTGACCCCTGTAGGCAAACGCAACCACAAAAAGTATCCACCCTTTGGTAACGTCGCGGAGCATCCAAGCGGTGCTAAATGTTTTTGGTATGGCATCCAAATTCCCTCGACGAGTCGTTCGTAAAGCACTAGTCTCAAACGCTCAATGTTTGCCTGCAAACTGACTTGTGGATCACTGGTGCATAGTGTCTGCGATACAATGACACTTGCTACACCCCATCGTAAAACGAATTAGTTCAAACATCTTGCAGGTAACCCTTCTTCCCCCCTCCTCCTCCTTTGAAACACTTACAAAAATTGCAAGGACTGCTTCCAGATACATAAGATCCACTATCAAGATAACGGTTGGTTTGTTTGGGTACGTCATCTTAAACTCTTATCTTTGATTGAAATGTAGCAGCAAGAACAAGTATTCGCCATCCCTCCTTTTTTAGCGTTCTTCTCTCTTACCTCAAGCCAAGACGCTTCACCAATGCTTCTTGGGCCTCGACCCAACCCACTCGAAGACCAGGTGCCAAGATTTTTGAGAAAGAACAATTGCTAATGACTACGGGTCGGTCGGACTTTGATGCGAAATCATAAGCGACTAAACGTTGCGGAGCGACGCCTTGATACGTTAAAAGATCGTACACATCGTCGCATATAATCAGAACGTTATACTGTTTTGCGAGCGTCACGAGCTTTTCCCGCCGTTCTTTGGATAAGATGGAGGAGGAGGGATTGGCATGGGTGGGCACACAATACAGCACCGCGTCATAAAAGTCACCATGGCTGTTGTCGCGGGTACTACTGCCATCATCATGTTCAAAATGTTCTTTGATAAAGGTTTCCAAATAATCCACGTCAAGTCCGTCGCAGTCCTCTGGAATACCGACAAATTGATCCGTCGAAAACCCGCATTCTTGAAATATTCTGAACACGAAATGGTATGTGGGGTTTTGGAAGAACGCAAACCGGGTAACCGTCTGGGGTCTTGTCAGCATCGTAAGCATATGCTCAAGCATCAAGGATGCCCCTGGAGACGAACACAGGTGTTCCCTAAAAGTCACCGGGGGGGGGGTTGTGAGGCAGTTTAGCTGTTACTGTGTACCTTACTCCCCCACATTTTACTGTGCTCAGCTTATTATTCTGCCAAACTTACACCTTTACTGTGTCATTGTATGCTTTTGTCAAAAACGTCGCCAGACTTTCTAAAAAGTCGCGATCACCAGTGAAACCATTATACTATACGCAACAACATGGAGTTTAGTTTCTGCCTTCTGCAAACCCATCACAGTCATGGAGTTCGAGGTTCGGATTCACCCTGAGCATGCCTTCCCTTTTTTTTACAACAGAGCAAAAAGTACCTGTAGCAATCTTTGTTTGGCATTAGGTAGTGAATAGGCGATCTGCGATGCACGCGATATAAGATCGACTGATAAAAGATCGAGTGATGGCAATCCCAATAGAAAGTTGATCATAGTTCTAGAAGCGTGGGAGAATGCCTAACATAATCGGATCGAATTTAGGCACGGTTTAAAAAAGACCGATTGCTTAAACCAAGATCCATTTATCACCCAAGTATTCTCGAATTGCAGTCATTGTTACAGCCGGTCAGTACAATAGCATTATAGGTGGCTGGATGATGTTGTTGTTGTTATTGCTGCTTAACAGGTTTCTCTTGTCTGCCTCCTTCCTTTAGAAGCGTCTGTTCGTCATCGTCAACACTATCTTTTAGATGATGTGCCTTTATTCGGACCTTTATATTGGTACTTCGAAAACAACCGTCCTCAATAGAATGAACTTGCACATCTTGTTTGGTGCAAAATATACTCTCTATAAAAAACATTTACCAAAATTGACATAATGACATAGAATAGAATATCTAGTGGCTGGCAGAAGTTTTGTCATATTACCAAGCTATATCCATTCAAAAACAACTGTAGTGTAACAAAAGGTTACTGAAGATGTAGGTGATAATCAAAACGAATTGGCTATACCTATGTACGTATTATAGACCGTCGCGATTCTTCATTGTTCATGTTCACGGATAGTTTCTGCAGAGAATACAATATTATTATTGAACAGCATAGGAAATGACGCAATCTACTGTAGCTTCTGCTTGAACATCTAGATAGCTTTTTAATAATGAGCATAACAAAAAACGCATCTTGTAAGCATCATCATGAGCCTTTCCAAATGTAACTGCATTTCATATCACCCTCAATTGCTACCCAAACTACAAAAGACGCTTGTTCATATTCGCAAGAGTATAAAGAAGCTGTCATGCTAGAATTATATCAATCTAAAGACAAGTTAAAAAAGTGTTTTGATACTCCTTGCTTGAAAATCGATGCATTAAGTATCTGTTTCCTTTTTTGGATCAGGCGAAGCCACACCAAGGGCACAGTTTGCCGGAATTCGATATAGCTTCTTTTTAATCCACATTATTCACATTAACGAAAATAAATTATTCAACTATAATGTCAAATCGACTTGCAAAGCAAACACTTGATTTCATTCTCAAAGGCAGCAGTGGATCGAATGGCGTTGCCAAACGGAAACAACAGATACAACGTGAACGAGAACAAAAGGAGGAACAGGAAAAGAAAAGACTACGATTACCGGATACCAAAAAGGGGATAAAAAAGATCAAGCACGAGATGCGTTATGGACGTCAGCAAAAAGCCAAGGCAGCACTTGAAAAGCTCGAGAAAAAAGGAAACCCATTAGGTACAGTCACTTTTACGTTGCGGAGACACTATACGATATATATATCATCATCATCATAACAACTTCCTTCTTTGTTTCGGCATAATGATAATAATATAGATGCATTATACGAAGAACAACAGGCAATACAGGATAATTTGGAACGAAATGTACGGATTCTTCAAGCACATCGACTAAAAGCATCCGACAGTGAACGGAAAATGCGTAAAAAGGTAACACGAGAAACGATGAAGTTTTTGTTTTTGGCATGTTGTTATCGTTGTGTTCCCCAACATGTTGTTGTCATGCCAACTTTAAAACTGACTTTTGCTTTTCTTACGATAGCTGTTGAGCTATAACAAGCAGCTAGGAGACAGCAAGAAAGCTTCGTCGGCATAATCGTTTGGAGGCGAACTGTAGATATCCGTATTCATGAATAGCATCAAGCATTAAAAAAAATGTACAGTTGTATATTACATTATCTTCAAAATCGTTCTAAATGGGAAGAGTAGAGGCTGTCACTCGTTGTATGTACCACTCGTGGTGATAATATATAGCTATCATGCTATTATACGACGAGTATGTTTAAATAGCAGGCTCTTCATGATCGATTTCACTATATAGAAAAATAAGAGCAGGGGGTCAAGGAGAAAGGGGAGGAGGTCATTTTTTAAGGGGTAAGATGAAGCAGAGGGTGTGTGATGTGCGTGCGTAGGTGCAGTTGTTAGTGCAACGTGTATCGTAGGACAAAGAGACCGCGGGTTGCCATAAATGGGTCACTTACCACTATTGATCCGCGCTGCTCTGCTACTGTCACCATTATCTTGATCCTCGTCCTCGTCATGAACGTCTGCTCGTGTCGAATGACGCACGTAATGGACCATGGGTGGATCGACCGAGAATTGGACCGCATGGTTATTGCGACGACGAGCACGTCTTTGTTGCGTTGGACTGTTTGAAGCGCGATCGCTAGCTACACAAGTCGCAGTAGCAGCGCTCGGGAAATGGTGATGTACAGAAGGCGACATGATGGGCTGCTTCTGATACCATGAATCCAGCATGGGCAATGAATCGTAAATGGACGGCTTTTGGTTGTTGTTGTTGTTGTAGGACATGTCGTATGTACGCGCGCGTGAGTGTACGAGGAATTGGACGGAAAAAGGTACTTAGTGGAGCTTATGGGGTTTGAAAACGATCGTCTGTGCAAAGGAAAAGTGAAAAGGAAAGGTTAAAGAAAGAAACAGAAAAGTGAATATAAATGAAAGGAAAAAGGGAAAAAAACAAATTCGGCTGCAGGAGCATTAGGGTTGAAAATTATTAAGTCAAGAGAGAGAGACACACACACAGTTTGATATGTATCACACTCAAGGCCAAGAGAGAAGCAAGTACGGGTTTATACCCATATTGGAGTGCTTATATGCCGAACAACCCTTGACTTCGGAGCTGCCCAGTGTGTTATTTATGTCACCACCACTCATGCACTACGTTATACGGCAGGTCCCGGCCGTTCGTTTCATTGTCATTCTTCCAACTATTCAGTTTCTTTGTTCTTCTTGTACTTGGTTTACATTCTGCGAAATGGATATATATTTATATAAACACTCTCTATATGGATGTCATTGGTTATATATATATATATAGCACAATAGTGGGTTTCTCCTCTCTATTTCTCTTTTCTTCTCTTTCCTCTTACATCCATTATTGACGTGTCGATCTATCAAAACTATATTACTCATAAAGATGCCTGGCATTATTGGATTTCATAAGAAACCATTCAAATACCCGACGTCAACGACAGCTCGAGGAACATCTTTGACAGAGAACACCGTTCGTACAGAATGTGTCTTTGCACACGAGTCATTGATGATTACCCAGACAGACGACGTGACAAAGCGGGTATCTGTCAAGGTCTTACGACTGCCCGAGCCACCCAAATTGACACCCATCCGCATGCCAGGTCATCTGCAACGACGAAACACAGTTCGACGATCTGTGAAACGACCCTTACCAGAAACTCGTCGACGGGTACAACAGCAATTACAACAGCAAGAACATCAATTGCATCATCAGCTGCAACTGCAAAAAGTTAAAAAAGAGCAACATAAACGACACATACAGCTACGCGTCCTCCAGGAGCAACAGAAAGAAGAACTGCAGCAGCAGCAGGAACAAGACCACGGGCAGCAAGAGAAGAAGAGACAGCAAGAAGAATTAGAACTATCAGTACAACGGCAAAGGCAACACCAGCAACAAATTCAAATAGATGACGATAAACACATAGCAGATAGTAACCAGAATATTAGCAAAAAGAAGTCGACCATCCCCGAGTATCGCGAGAAGCAACACCACTATCATGATTACTTGCACCCTACCCATGCCAGCAACTGCTGCTGTTGCTTCATGCCGGCTGTAACACAAACGCTACTCCAGAAACGCTCTAACGATATGCTAGCTCCTGACAAAAAAGTACAAGCCTCTACTCCTTCCAATTGCTCCTCAACATCGCTCTTTTCGATCCGGTCTTCTCCTGCACCTGCATCTCCACCTCCTCCTTCTGTTCATGATCCATTTCAAGAGCAGCAGCAGCAGCAACGCAACAAAACATTGGCGTCCATGTTTCGCTGGATTTCATCTCACGTACAGAACGCCTTGACTGGTTGCAATGTGAGAAAAGGTAAAAGAAACGCAGCCCCTCTCTCCTTGCGGTTTACTCATGCATACTGATAAAAAAAAATCATCCACCATTTAGAGAACCGGTGCTCACCACTACTGCACCCTAATAATACATTGTACAGCAACTACAGCCATCTCAATGTGTCGTGTCCTACGATTGTTGCTCCAGCCAATGACGACGACAACGAATATCGCCCACGGCCGTACATGAGACGGCCATCGCCACTCTTTCTGGACTCTACGATCACCTTATGAGTTTAGCAGGAAGGTTGCGCGAGAACAAAACAAGATTGACATCTTCTTTGTTATACACAACACCGGGGAGAACGTGGTTTCCCTGATACACTGTCGCTCTTCATTTTAAAATTAGTTGTGGTTACACACGTATTCCCATTCATCGCCATTAATGTCGTGCGCTCTCATGGTGTGGATGCTGGTGGGGGGGGTTGTGCAAAGTGTAAAAAAACGCGCTCCGGGCAACCTCGCTCTCATATCTCTTCCTCCCCTTTTCAACCTTTCTTTCTAAAGCTTTGTCCCTGCAAAACAAAAAAAGTTACCCGCTTTTTCAAATAAGCAGGTCCCCTCTCTCCTTTACACATCCCTTCCTAAATCCACTCTAGAGCCTTTATAAATTGTCCTCTCTCTCTCTCTCTTTATTACTTCCTCCTTCTTTATACCATCTTTCTATAATTTTGCCGCAATATAATAATGTCCTGTAAGAATATAATAGAAATATATAATTCCAAAGCATCATCTTGTAGAGCCTGACAATTTGACCACTTTATTGTACATAGCTGATCAAGCAAACGGTTCGTCATCTGGTGTAAGTATCATCATCTGCTCGATTGTGTAGACTCCAAGGACCACACTCATTGGCTCACCATCTCTTTCTCCTTTTTCGGTCCATGTAGATTACTGTTGTCCGCAAGAAACTTGCAGGCTATGTTGGTTTCGCCAACCTTCCCAACCAAGTCCACCGCAAGTCGGTGAAAAAGGGTTTCCAGTTCACCTGCATGGTTGTTGGTATGTTAATATTTTAGTTTTACCCATTGGAAAAAGGAAAAGTGGATAATAACCCAAGTATTGTGTGCTTGCTACAGGTGAGTCTGGTTTGGGTAAATCAACGTTGGTCAACACCCTTTTCAACACTGCCCTTTACCCGCCCAAGGAAAACGTCGAACCTACGCACGAAACGCCCCAGACGGTCGAAATCCAGTCCATCACGTCTGATATCGAGGAAAACGGCGTCAAGTTGCGCTTGACTGTTGTCGATTCCCCAGGTTTCGGTGACTTTGTCAACAACGAGCAAAGGTAAACTTTCTGACACTGGACAGGACCAAGTTGGTTTATCTCTACTGTCTCTCTCCTGTGAGCAACGAAGGCGATGGGATAAAAAAGTGTCAGACGGAAGGTCGTGGGGCGTTTGACAACAAGAACAAAAAAAAAATGCTAAAGAAATTACAATAACTATCTAGCTGGAAGCCTATCCTGGACAGCATTGAATCTCGTTTCGACGCGTATCTTGAGCAGGAAAACCGCGTCAACCGTCGCCGCATGGTGGACAACCGCATCCACGCCTGTCTTTACTTTATCGCCCCAACGGGTCACGCATTGAAGCCATTGGATATTGAATTCATGCGTCGTCTTCATACCCGCGTCAACCTGATCCCTGTCATTGCCAAGGCGGACACCTTGACCGAAGAAGAAGTGTTTGCCTTCAAGCAGCGCATCTTGGCTGACATCAACTACCACAAGATCCAGATCTATCAGGCTCCTGCATACGAGTACGACGATGAGGAGACGATTTCGGAAAACCGCGAAATCATGTCCAAGATTCCTTTCGCTGTTGTCGGTTCGGACAAGGAGTTTGAGGTCGAGGGCAAGCGTGTGCGTGGTCGTAAATACCCCTGGGGTGTTATCGAAGTCGACAACGAAGAGCACTGCGATTTCGTAAAGTTGCGACAAATGTTGATCCGCACGCACATGGAGGAGCTCAAGGAATATACCAACGATGTGCTGTATGAGAACTACCGTACCGAAAAGCTGACCGCCATGGGTATCCAGCAGGACCCCACGGTATTTAAGGAGGTCAATCCTGTACAGAAGATGGAGGAGGAGCGTGTTGCACACGAACAGAAGCTTTCCAAGATGGAGGCCGAGATGCGTGCTGTGTTCCAGGCCAAGGTGCAGGAGAAGGAGTCCAAGTTGAAGAATTCGGAGGAAGAGGTAAAAAAAATTTCTATCGTTTTGACTTTGTGCCTCCATAATTTACTTTAACTTTTTCCATTATTTCATGCAGCTGTACGCCCGCCACAAGCAAATGAAGGAGGCACTCGAAAAGCAGCGGTTGGATCTGGAAGAAAAGAGACGTCGTCTTGAATCTGGCCGACCCATCACCCCTGAAAAATCTGCCAAGAAGCGAGGCTTCACCTTCAACAAGTAATCGATCGACTTTTTTGTGATACACGCCAGCGTGTGATATCTAGCAGTGAACTCTGTGTGAGGGGAGGATCGTAGTATGTAACTCTTCGTTTCCCTCGCTGTCCCTCTGTCTTCAGTCTGTCTCTCTCTCACCCACTCTCATCCTCTTCACTTATTCTCTCCCTTTTTTTTTTGCTTTGATTCTTTTTTTCTACACACATTATATTATCATACTATAGTCTTTTTATAAAACCACCTTTTCTTATTTATACGGTCATCCCTGCTGACCAGCCTTTTTGTTTATTTATTCAAGATCTATTATCCTCCACAAAGTAGCGACGCGAAGGGTATCCTTGACCGGGTACATCGCAGAACAATTGTTTGTATTGCCAGCTGCCCTTGTCATCCTGTGTAGTATGTGTACATACATTAATATTCGTCTGTCCCTGCTATTGACACAAGCTGAATCTACACGTTACCTTGATCATCTCCAACATGGCGGTACCTTCTCCATTGGGTCCTTCAACATAGAATCGCATAAACAAATGAGGGTTGCCCTGAGCATCGTTCACAATCTGATGATGGATACGTCTGTTTCTCTTCATTCTGTTTCGGCTCGGTTCGCCATGGCCTTTAATTGGTGCGCCCAGCAGTTCAGATAGCTGTTAAAAGTGACCCAACGGATGTTACAACTAGGTCATAGGATTGTAAAAGAGGAGATAGGTGGGGTAGGAAGTGTGGGGGCCAAGTCAGACAAATTACCTCTGGATGAACACGGATACGATCGACAGCATCTGAAAATATGGCCGTTGTACTATCCGATCCAAAGAGCTCAGATCCAACAAAGTAGAGCAACACAGAAGTCAGTGCCAAACCTGTGAGAATGACACCAAGGTCGACCGTCACCTTGGAAGCAGCAACCACTAGTAGTCATATTTCTTCTGTCAGCCACCCATGCGCAACGCGGCGCATACAGTGTTTTTTTTTCTGTGTTTGTCTTTGATGAAAGAACATACCCTTCTGAGGAGTACTCAATTCTTTCCATTCCTTTGCAGTTTGTCGTGAAATCAAAGAGGATCGCTGAGCTGTTTTATTGTTATTGTTGGCAGTTGCGTATAGACGGCGACACGATGACGTAGGGTTAGTATTATGGGTCGTGGCGCGTAATGCAGGTCGACGCACAAATGCACGCGAAGCAGCCGGTACTTGACTTTTTGGAAATAGAACAACTGATATCAGATATATCTTAAGCTTGGCGCAACTACTTTTGTCCATCCATTAATGTTGTTTCGAGCATACCGTAAGAACGTTCGGTTCATTGTATTTGGTCGGAATGAACAAGGGAAACAGGGCTATTTTCTTTTTGTCTTTTAGCCTTGCGGAGCTGTTAATGCAAACAAAAAATTCACACACAAGGAGATGGCTCTAAGACCTTATAGAGGAATGTACCAATGGCAATCATTAAATAGCATTGTTGCTCGTGAGAACCGTCGATAGTCATAAGAGTAGAGATGTTGCCTGGAAACTGCTCTATTGATTGCTTGTTACCTTGACTGGTGATGTATAGGTTGGCGTTGGTAGTTTGCCTCCTTAAGAGTATTGCTTTTACTATTGATTGCTATGTGGGTTTTGCTCTTCATTTTTAAAGGCATTGTTTTGGTAGTTTGCGAAGGCAGTATGATAGCTATAATCCTCAAACTATAGCTGTAATCACTTCCAAATGGTATTAAGATAGCTTATATGTTGCTTTTTGTAAAGGATACGATACAATGAATGACAGTAATACAGCCACAAGTAGAGACTTGCTTCAAATGTAGTAGCGTTGGTGAAAAAACTAAGAACCTGTTTCTCTGCTTTGTTCGTTGGAAACAATGGACCTTTGTCGTATGGTAGGGATGCAGTTATGCTGCATATAAAGCAGCAGTAAGGATTGTAATGCGAATTTTTTTTCATACCTTCAAAGGTTACCACCAACGTATAATCTCTACTAATAAAGTATAAAAAAAGAGCTCTGCAAAGGTGGGGGAGTGGTAGTGTATTATTGTTCATCCAACTTATGGGCGTCAGCTTCTATGTACAGTATTAGCTGCTGAGCATGAAAGAAAGAGAAAGCAGTTTACTACATCTTCTTGATAAATCTGGCTACTATCCAATCGCTTTCTTGGTTTGTATGTACACAGAACGAGCTAAGCCAAATGCTTTTATGATAGTTGCAAAAAGTTCTGCAGAGACAATAGACTTATCGTTCCCTCAGTCGACAAAAAATGAATCGCCCCCCAATTTGTCTTGTTCTTTACCAGTTATACACGTTACTGAGCCATTAAGTTGCCTTTGTGATTGTGAAAGTGGATCTCAGGCACGGGCAAAAAAACATATCCATATAGTTACGACATGGTAAAGAACTAGGATCAATCTTATTTAAACTGGACAGCTGCTCGTGTTTTGAATACCTCTGAGAAACTAATATCCACTACTGCATTTTGTGATCGAGTAATTATCATCAGAAGCTTTGGACATGCTCTGCTTGCAGTTAGTCAGCTTTGGCAGCCCGCTATCTTTACAGATAAACAAAGTGCATTTAGATAGATTGGGTCACGTACAGTAGTAGTATATCTCGTACCCCCGCTAACAGTACGTGAAAGAGTAGTTTCTTATGACCCATGCATAGATATATGTTGAGCATTATCAAGAGAAAAGTTAGCTGACTGTTACCAGCTAGGTCTATATTAAGCCAAACTGTTACTATTTTTATAAGTAGTTTGTATGTGTAGTGATCATGTTCCTTATTTCCCAATTTCAAAAACAAGTGGATCAATATGTACGAAAATATCATTATTCTTGATATGCTCGTTGAAATACTGCTAAAGTATGTACATATCGAGACTTCCTCTTTTATCAAACGATGTCGGAAATAATTCTTTTTCACACGCCAGGAAAGTCCCGTAAATACATGGCATAGATCATGATGCACATCATTTAGATACAACAAGGGTCACCCTTTGTGTTTAATTTTACTCGTTGGTTTACTACTTTATTTAGCGTGACAAGAAAGCGAGGGGGAGAGGAAAATCAATGGATCCAGACGAATCAAAATTTGCTTATGTGAGCAAGCACTGTGAAAAGAGGGTAGCACCCGCTTTCTGGGATGTTCTTGATTCCCAGGGTCGTTTTCCCTATCATGATCAAAAAAAGAAGTCCCGACAATCACTACAACTACTTACTCTTCCCTCTCATTGTCCACAAAAACCCTGCAGCGGCAAGTGGTGGAGATGGCTCCATCATATGTCCAATACAGCTCTCACAAACCGTTCTCTCAATTTGGATTAAAATGTTTCTAATATTGGAAAGTCGACGTGATTTATTCTAGAAATGCTACTATATACATCAATCACAACTATATTTTATGACATGGTTTTCTTGTCGATTCGCTCGCTGCTCGTATCTAGTACAGTAATGCTTTTATTATTCCAGACTTTCCCGATCGTAAAATATAATATCCTTACATACTACGAAATGATAACTGAGAACAAGCGGAATTTACTGGTACATCCATACTAGTACCGACTGAGCGAGTACAAGCAAAAAGAAAACTCTAAAGCTTGATATGTAGCTATAATAGCTGAGTCATAGATGATACTACAGAATGTGGTAGACTCTAATAAGAGAGCATAATAAACACATGCTATCATACTTTCTTTCCTCGTTTTTTGCATTCGTTTAGACGTACTGTATGTAGTGTTAGATCATGAGACGACTTATCTTTCACATCATTGTGTCTTTTCTAAAGATGAAATTTGCAATTATTTACATAACAGCATATATTATTACAATCCATAAGCGATGATAGTAATAGCTTAGTATATGTGTACCGTACACGCTCTTCTTGATTACTGTACTTAACGACCTGAGCTTTAAGACTGCATGTGCTACGTGAAGTGGGGAAGGGCAGCAACCAAAACGGGAAACTGAATAGACGCTGCTGTACCACGTTGCGGGATGGATCAGGTAAGATATTTCTCTCCCTCCTCGCCACTACTTGTGCTATCATAAGAACAATAGCCGTGTTATTGTTTTGTTTTGTATCGTATTGACATTTAAGTAAGCTTAACCAGAAGGATATAACGAGCCTTGACGTGCCAGCTCGTAACCATAACATCTTTTCCTTTAATGATCCAACGAAGAGAGAGTGCATCGTCCCTTAATATCTGTGAAAAGCCTAAAAACATCAATTCGGGAAAAGTGTTTTGCTTACTTTCCCCTGATGGGTGATTCTTAGCTTCTAACCCAAACCCCTTCTCGGGACCAAGCGGTAATCCTTGGAATGAAAGCATGACCCGCAACCCCCCGGGGCGGCCGAAGAGCAGCGATACACACACATGCGCGTTTCTCTTTCCCACCTCTCTCGCAACACAGCACTCACGATCGCTTCATCAACAAGTTGTTGACAGTAACACAACCTGTGAGATTTGTATACATACAGAAGTACAATATTAGAAGTTCCCCCTCCAAACTATATATAGACTTGGCTTCTTTTCCCTTCATCTCCTTCTCTTCTCTTCTTCTTTTCGTATACACACGACGTAAAGCCGCTGGCTCAGCTTTAACGGTTTCTCTCTTTTCTCTTTCTATTCTTACAGTAAACCCCCTTCCAAACCCATCTCTATTTTCGCTTTTATTTTTTCGCTTCCACCATCGCCAATACCGCTATCACTCCCACTCCTCGACCGTCAAAAAGCTTGCAGCATAAAATGCGGTCGCTCCTACATCGATTTCGGTCACGAAAACTTTCGCCAACCAGCGTCAACGGCAACGGCATCCGTAAAACGACTGACGTAGCGGATGGGCCACCGAAGAATTCAGACGAGACGGCAGCCATCATGGACGAGCTTGAACGGACGTTTGAAGTCTCGTTGACTCAGATGAAAATGATATCCGAACAGCTCAAGAAAGAAATGCAAAAAGGCTTGGACCGCGAAGGCGCCACAGGTAATACGAGAAGCTTTGTCTCCTATTCCCCCTGTTACTACGGTTGCTCAGCAATCTTTTTTTCCTTTTTCTACAACTTCCTATATGCAATAAAATCATGCTTAAATTGCTTGCTTATGTTATTTACTAAATTAAAACATTTTTACACACGCGCGCGAACAACTACAACGACAACAAAAATATGTAACAATGGCACATGTATATAGTCGCAATGATCCCAACCTTTGTAAGTGGACGTCCTACAGGCGAGGAAAAGGGCCGGTACCTGGCACTCGACTTGGGCGGAACGTTTTTGCGAGTATGCGAAGTTGATCTTTGCGGCAACAAAGAGTTCAAAATCCATCAGCAGAAATACAAAGTCCCTATCCCATTAAAAGAAGGCGATTTCCGCGATTTATGCGACTTCATCGCCGATTGTGTAGATGCCTTTATCAGCAGTTTAAGTGATTCTACTAGCGAGAACGGAGAGATCGATGAATATCAGCTCGGTTTTACGTTTTCTTTCCCGTGCTTCCAAACAGGTCTCAACCGAGGCGTGTTGAAGCAGTGGACGAAGGGTTACAGTTGCACAAATGCCGTGCACAACGACGTGGTCGAAATGTTGCAGCAGGCTTTCTTACGTAAACAGGTGCCTGTGAATATTGCGGCGGTAAGATGTCTTTTTTAAACACACCAGCTGATTGGACGATATGCCTTCAGAAATGTCTAACCCGCGGGTCTCTTTCCCTTTTTGGACACTATGCAGATCGTAAATGACACTGTGGGGACGCTGATGGCGCTGGCGTACAGCATACCCGAGACGGCAATTGGTGTGATCCTCGGCACTGGCACTAATGCATGTACGTTAACCTGTCTACTTGTAGACAGCATGGTTTCTATATAGCAGAAGAATAATCAAGTCATTTTATACATTTCTTATCGTTTCCATTTTGGACCCTGTGTTGCCATATAGGCTACTATGAAAAACTGAAAGGCATCAAAAAATGGGACGGCGGTGAGACACTCTCGGACGAAATGGTCATCAACACAGAATGGGGAGCCTTCGACTGCGAACGCATCTGTTTGCCAATGACGATCCATGACAACAAACTAGACCGTGAATCGCATCACCCACGACAACAGATATTTGAAAAGATGATTTCCGGCATGTATCTCGGCGAAATTTCACGCAACGTCATTGTACATTTGGTCGACCGCCAGATTCTGTTCAGAGGCTATTCATCCAACGACCTGAACAAGCCATACTGCTTTGACACAGCATACATGTCCTCTATCGAAATGGACTCAACGCCAGACTTACAAGAAACTCGCCACATCTTGGAAGACGTCCTCAGTGTGCCGTCAACAACCTTGATGGATCGACAGCTTGTCAAAAAAATCTGTCAAGTTGTCGGACGACGTGCAGCACGACTGTCAGCATGCGGTTTAGCGGCCGTCTTAAAGCAGAGCAGTCTCGTTAGCGCTGGATGTACCATCGGGATTGATGGCTCTTTGTTTGAACATTACCCCGGATTCGAGTCCAACATGATGCAGGCACTTAAAGATATGTTTGGACCCTACATCGTCTACAAGGTCAAGCTATCATTAGCTCGCGACGGCTCTGGATTGGGCGCCGCAATCATTGCCATGCTTGCTCACAAGGCTGCTCAGATGAGTGCTGCGGCGTCAGCGGCTTCATCGACTCAAGCCTCGGTTGTTGCATCAGCTGCGGCATCTACTGTTGAGCAGCAACATGACAGAAAATTAGAACAAGAAGAAGAAACAGCGCCCAAAGATGACGAGCAATCATCTCAGCAAAAACCCAAGCAAAAAAACGAGCCAACGCCAAAGTCATCAAAAGACAAGGATTTGTCACAAGGAGATAAGCAGCAGCTTCAAAAAGACCAAAAAGAAGTGGCGAACAAATCACCGGAACCAGCGACTGAAGATGTTCTTGCGAAACTTGACTCAAAAGAACAAGAAAAGAAAGACTAACAATATTTCTCTATTGTATCCTTTCTTTCAACTCTGTAATTTATATTATACAAAAGGAAAGAAAAACAGCATGGTTGTTGTTTTTTTACCTCCATCATTTTGTTTTATTTTATCCATTTTCTCTCCATTTCCTTTATAACCCATACTCTCGCCTTCACACCCAACGCCAGCTCATAAAATCCTTCCAATCTCTACTACAACTATCATCTACTTACTACTAACTCCCCTACTACTACTACTACTACTTCTACATAACAACGTCATCGCATACCACTGCATACTTACAACTTTCTTACGCCCCACTACAGTCCTTTCGTCATTCTCATTGTATGTAGCCCTTTATTTTCGCTTTTTCTAAAAATCGTTACTGGTTGAACGAACTTGGAAAAAAAAACAGAATTTGGTTATATTGTTGTGTGTCGCTGTACTACTGCTACTACTATTTACTACGACTACTACTAGTAGCAACTCCAATCTCTCTTTTAAGAGCGAACTTTAAGTTGTGTGTGATGTACTGTATTACATGCTATCGTCATCATTCTATATTTATATATCCGTGTCGAAGCCTTCTTTTCTCGCTTACATACCTGATATCGCCAACGCCGCACTTTCCTCATCTTTCAAACGTTGTTCCTGAGTACGTCTGACGAATGACTCATCTATCAGATTTTGTCTATTATTAATTGATAAGAAGGGAAAAGAATCTTAAACCGGCCGGTGATGAGGGACCGTAGAAAGATTGTCTTACGTGTTAATGTAGTTTAAGCACCACAACGGTGCAAAGCGGCCATCCCAGGAGCGCCTTTAAAAACATGTCTGTGCTTTTCGTTTTGAGCCCGCATTGTCAACTTTTATGTAGATCAAGCGTGAATGCCTTTTAACTTTGTAGAACACGATGTTGTCATATTCGATTACATATATCAGCATTTATACTTGTCTGTTAACATATACATATAAAATCTTGCCACCACGGTAGCTGGTTGCGGTCGGTTGCGACCGACATATTTCCTCTCGTAACTAGAGAATCTGTTACGCTTCACACGCTCGTCGCTTCCGTTCCCTGAGTGACGTTACACTGTACACAGCTCAACAAATTAGAAATACACATCGTCATCATCATTTAAGTTTAAGCTGTATCGTTTTTGATACGACTGACTATGTGATCCACGCATCGTTATCGTATGAGAGTGTATGTAGCCTCTTGTCGCTGGTGCACCTACTAATAAACTATCATATGTACGTTGATTTGACAGTAAACAATGACACCATGTGTGCTTATCAAATTTCGTGAATGGAAAAGCGGCACCTACTCCGAGGCAAATGCACTGAAATGATAATAAATGGGAGAAAAATATGCTTGTATATACAAAGTGCATACAGAAAGCGGCTCCTGCATCGATAGTTAGAAACCCATGAAATTTGAACCTTCATCAAAAAGCCGATCAATTAGCAATCTTACAATAACGCTATTTACAGATCATCGTCAGTTTTTTACAGTATTTGCTTTCATTTGGTTTAGATGCATATACAGTATATCCCCGTTTAATTTCACTCTCAATAAGATAAACCCTCAGTTATTTCAACTTTTTTCTATACCCCGTTTTAAGCATATAACACTGCTTGAATCATCCTCGTTTGTGTCAACTCTCAGTATATAGTTTCAACACTTTATTGACTCCCTTTGAGGTTTAAATTAAACGGGGAACCACTAAAAAAACGCGCGAGCCAGTAACACGCAAAAAAAAAGACTGTCCCTTTCCTTAATGACCATCCAAGTTATAGGTAACTTTGAATATTATACGATATCCAGTATCACTACTTTTTTAGCACGTTCAAAATAGTAGTAATGTAACGCTGTTTGGTTTCTCATCTACAGTACAGTAGAGCATCCACTGACATCAGGTATATTAAAGGAGACAGAAGATCTGTCATTACTCTATTTTCTCTGGTAGCTAGAAGACTATTTTGACTTAACATATATTTATGACATGCTTCTTGAAAGAATAAAGTCAAATTTGTTTTATGTTTGATAATAAATATTTATTTACTATTGGTACGCTCGATATAATGATATACTGTATCTATTGGTTTTATTGCATATTGCAATAGCGTATTAGTGGTAAGTCCCAAGCTTAATTTGATTTGGAATCCAAAAATCCATCACTAAATCGAAATATTACTATACCGAAGAGAGCGGTCACTGGACAGCCTTTTTATATCGATTTGAATGCATAAAGATGTATGGTGAGCGGTTTCACAGGTCGAGTGAAGGCCGTTTCGATGCATAGTGGAAGACGTTGATACATGTAGTCAGCGTGTTCAAAGCGATGTCACTTCTCAGAATATGAAGGATCTGAAATGAGCTTCATATCGTGTTAATGACGGTTATCATCTTGAACGTTTCCTCGATGCGATACCCATTACTCAGAATCTCATACATTCACTGTAAAGTAAAGTTTCTGACCTGGAGGAGCCACACACCTCGGCGCGTCATAAACTTGAGAGAGTGATCTGAATTGGATAGAATGAACTGGTTGAAATGCCGCGTAGCATGTGTGTTCGTTATAACCGCGCGGCCGCAGTAATCATGTCGCTCTTGTATGTTTATGGTGGTGAGTGGGAAGAGGGTATCCAACCTCCCGTCTTAACGTGGTCCTTCTTCCATTCACGTTGGCTCTCAAAGCAACAAGTTTAAGTGTAAGTACAATATGGAAAGTGTGAAGTGTACTTTGAGGTTTTGCATGTGGATGTGATATACAGTCAACCCCCGTTAACGTCAACCCCGATAACGTCAACCCCCGATAGCGCCAACAGATTCGCTGGTAACCTTCCAAAGTTACTGTAAGCGTTTATTTTTCACATTATAGGCATTATACCCGCAAATTTATTTTTGAAGCATACTTCTTTCTCATGCTTTAACTAAAAGAAAGCAAAGACTTCCATTTATCTTTCGAGGTATCATACAGTCAGCGAGCTGAGACCTACTGAACAGAACGCTCAAAATCTCGCTCAGCAGCGACCACAGGGGGATCCTCTAGATGAAAGATAATACATACTATAGAGAATGCAGAAAGCAAGCGCCACACGGATGGTCCACTAAACAGAAAAAGAGAGTCTCAAGCGGATCAGTGAATGCTTGTCCGTCCACCAAGTATTTTATAAAAGCATAATAGCGTACTGATATATTACCAGATCATCTCCGTAAACGGTTCCTATCATGCGCTATAATGTATATGATACTGTAGCTAGCAGTATAACTTGCAGGATCTGCTACTTGATGCATCTGCTAAAAGACATTGTTTATGCGCATATTTACGAAAGTAAGTTTTAAACCTATACTCTGCTTGCATTTACGAAAGAAAGGACAGGAAGTAGCGAGAAGACTCTAGGAAGTAAGCATCTGACACGATCACCTTGAAAATTCAGTCGGAGAGAAACTTTATACGTAGCCAGGCCCAGTGGTTCATTCTTTTTTCTTGAGCCTTCCTTCGTATAATTATAATGAATCGAGCAACGATGTCAGCCGGAGGAGGAGGAGCGACAAGCACAGCATTACCCATGCCTTCTTCGCCTTCATTAACGCCACTTACTTCACAACAAGAACAAGACGATGATAACGATGGTGATTTGTCGGTACTGCCATCATCACAGACGTCTTCTCCTTTATCATGGGATCACTTACGACGCCAAGCACGACAAGTTGAAAACGAAATCGAACTCAAGTTGGCGTCTTTGTCCAAATTGGGGGCTACTGTAGCATCTCGATCAACTGGCCCTGGTGGCGATGCTTTACCCATGGGCAAACCAAGCCAAGAATTAGAAATCGAAGAGTTATTAAAAAAGGTACTTTATGGTTCTTTATTCTATCTGTGTGTGTGTAGGTACAACATGCAGAGGTATCCCTATATAGGCTGACAAAAAAGGCACCACGTGGGGATACGTTATCTTAGCTTAATTCGGTGATTGCATCGATGGGTGAGGTGTTGGAACGACCTAGCGCGACACCGACGAATCCATCCATGACACACATGTTGGAGCGGCATAAAGATATAATGTATGACTATAACAAGGAGTTTCGGAGAGTCAAGGTATTTCTTTAAGATACGTGCTTGTGTGGATGAGGAATGCAATGTATACCTAATTACTTGTGCGATTTGAAAAGACAAATATGAAGGCAGCACAGGACAAGGCGAGTTTGATGGATCAAGTACAGGATGAAATTAGGATGTATAATACGGCAAATGGGGACGGATCAGATTATTACCTATCAGAGCGTAACCGTATTGAGGGTACACATCGTATGACAGATATGATTCTAGAGTAAGCCTTTTTCTTATATTGTCTTGATTATTGTCGTGCTGCTGTTGTTGGGGTTTAGTGAGTGTGTGGGGGGTATGGTACTGTGATTCCATACCTTTTGTGTAATTCTTATATATGATTGCTTAATTATATACTTTATTAGACAAGCCTATGCGACACGGCAAGATGTTTCTCGACAGGGTCGAATGCTACAAAATGTGAATAGTCGAGTTAGTGGAGTGATTGGTAAGTTTAAAGATGACGGTAGTAGTATTAGTTAGCGGTTACTGAATTTCAACCAAAAAAAAGGACGTATACCGGGAATCAACAACCTAATCAGCCGCATCAACACGAGGAGAAAGCGAGACACATTGATCATGGCCGGCGTTATATCTACTTGTATCATTCTTATTTTACTTTACTGGTTGCATACGTGAAAAAGCAGCATATATATCTCTAAGCTAATAATAATAATAATAATCATATTCCCTTCTTCTCCAAAGTTACCTTGAGGTCTGGTCAAAAGTGTTATAATGATAAAGTAACAATGCAATACAGTTGATCGACTGAATTCGAAAGACAACGAGAAGGAGAGCAAGACCTAACTCAATCGAGAGAGAAAGGAGCACATACAAACTATAACATGAACACAAAAAGAAACAAGTTTCAATTGACAGACGATCATCTTCTCTCGAAACCTAACAGGAAATCCCCCCCTGGCTACTTTATGTGACCCGCTATGTAGCCTCCTCACGAAAAGGTGTGTGTATCTGGTTTTGACATCAGCAGGAGCAAGAGCTAAGAAGACCAAGAAAAAGAAGCGTGGGTGTAGTGTGGGTATCGAACAGCAATAAGCTCCTACAGTTCCACGACATCCGCACCCAAAGTCTTTATTGTCGTCTGCAGCGCATGTAATTCGGGGGAGCGAGGACTAAAAGGGAGAGCCGAGAGGATAGAGGGAGAAGCTTGGGGGAGGGATGAGTCAAGTAAGAAAAGAGCTGTTAGTAGAGTCAGTTAGTAGAGACAGGCCAGACGGACAAAGAGAGAGAGAGAGATCGAGCCAGAGAGGAGAAAGAAAAAAAAAACGATGTTACGCAGAACAAAATAAAGGCGATGACCTTATTTGGATTCATGACATTCGATTCCTTTTATAAAGTACGCCAGTACTAGAATATATCCATGCGCACGCATTACACAGCAGAGCAACACAACAACCAACGACAACACTCACCTCTTTTTTTTTCTTTTTCTTTTTCCTCTTCTTCTTCTCTTTCTCTCTCTCTCTTCCGTATATGAGCTCTCTTTCTGTCCGAGAGAAGAGAGTAACCACGATGCCACCACCTAACGATACACCGCAGCAACCCACTTCGCCGTCGAAACTGGTCCACGCTTTACACAAAAGTGAGCAGCAGGCAGCAACAACCGCTGTCCAGCAGCAACACAAACAAAAGTACAATACGATTGCTTCGTCCAAGAGCACACCCTTCCAGCCCCATAGACGAATTCGTACAACCAGTTTCGGCATAGGTCCTACGCCTACTCGAGCTCCCAGCATGACGCTTCATCATCGTCGTCGCACCGCGTCGGGCGCAGGTCACTTGGACAGCAATGCCAATAACAACAGCAGCAATAATAAACCTGATGTCCAATTGCTGCCTCGTTTGGAAGAAGAAAATGCCAATTTGCCTCCTCAGGTACCGTAGTCCCATTCGAGCCTTTCCTCTCCTTGTCTGAAAAAAAAATTCTTTTGTATTGTCCTAGAAAGATTACAAAGGAACTGACACACCGAATCACGAAAATAATATAATTTTTAGGACTCGATTGATTTTATCCTAGCTCAAATCGAGCGACAAAATGCACTTCTCGATGAAGATCCCAAATCGGTATGCATTCAGTCTAATGAGTTAAAAGCTCATCTGTCGACGATGCAGACCCTTGTAGCCGAGCAGCAGCAGCAAACGGTCGATAGTGGCAACAACGACAAACAAGAAGACGACATTGATTGGGAGTTTTGGACTGCCCTCACCGAAGATTTTGGTGCGGTCGCGCTCAAATTACCCCACCTATTGTCCGCCAAATTGAAAGCGGGTATTCCAGAGAAGGTGCGAGGCGTGATCTGGCAAGCCATGACACAAAGTGCCTCATTGAACCTGGAGACGCTGTACGGCCAGTTGGTGGTCGAGCATTCGCCGTACGAGCGTATCATTGCTCGTGATCTGGCTCGCACTTTTCCCAATGTCGATATGTTCAAGCAAGAGGGTGGTGACGGCCAACAAGCCCTTGAACGAGTCTTGAAAGCATATTCGCTCTATGACGCTCATGTCGGTTACTGCCAGGGCCTGGCATTTCTGGTCGGTCCTCTGCTCATGAATGTAAGGCATTTCTGTTTGCAACTAAAGAGAGAACCACGCATAGAGACTGATCTGTGTGCTAACGATGCATTCCACAACGGATGAATAGATGCCAGAACAGCAAGCGTTTTGTGTCTTTGTCAGGTTAGTCGCTTTACCTGAGCTTTATATTAATTTTGGAGCTGGGACCTTTTGTATAACGAGATGCGTACTAACCCGCTATTGAATCTGGGGCAATTGAATGAAAATCACTTTAAATATTCAGACTTATGGAGACATACGAAATGCGAACCATGTTCACCCTCAACATGGAAGGCCTGCAGTTGCGCCTATACCAGTTTACCAGCCTGTTGTCGCAAATCCTGCCGGAACTTTCAGATCACCTTGCCGAACATGCCGTGCATCCGCCCATGTACGCCTCACAATGGTTCTTAACCCTGTTCGCCTATGCCTTCCCTATTCCTTTAGTGATGCGTATCTACGATATCATCTTTGCTGAAGGCGCAGCCGAAACCATTATGCGCGTTGCCATTGCCATGCTGAAGCACGCACAAGAGGAACTATTGGAGATGACCGAGTTCGAAGACATGCTGGACCACGTTACATCTAAGCTGCATCTGGCGTACGAGGACGATGCAGGCCTTATGATCAATGATGCCATGGAGTTGAGCGGTCTGATTACTCGTGAAAAAATGGATCATTTGGCCGACTCGTATGTTCGTGAATTGGAACAAGAAAAGAAGCAGACGGAACAAGTCTTGGCCGTCCGATTCAACTTTTGGTCTAAGCAAGATAATAACAACAACAAGAAAAAGAAGCGCGAGTCGAGTGGATGGTTGAGCAAGCGATCATCAACGTCTAGCAGCGATGAAGCATCTGAAAAGCAGCCCAGTACACCAACATCTATGACAGCACCATCGATGGCATCTACATCATCTTCACAACAACAACCGCCCCAGCAGGATGTCGCTACCCTTCATCAGCAGATCGAGGACTTGTTGCTTGCCTTGTCTCAAAGTCAAAAAGACCACATTCAATTAAAGCAAGAGTTAGGCCAGGTTCGCATGGACAAGATGGATGTTGAAGCCGAGCGCGACGCATTGAAAATGACCATGCTGGACATGCGGCCCGATGAACCAGCGGCCCAACAGCAACGACAAAACATTCGCAACATGAAGAGCGAGCTCCAACAAGCACAGGCTTCAAACTTTGAGCTACAACAACAAAACGAAGAATTGCGACACCAGAATGAAATGGCCAAGCAAGCCCAAGAAGGCTTGATTGAAAAGCTCGTCAATATGAAGAACAAGATGGAACAACTTGAAGTTGATCATATCAAGGTGACCAAGGAACGCGACGCATTGCAGAGCAATCAGCGGCCGTTGGAGCAGAAATTAAAAGACGCTGAAAAGACGGCGCATGAACTCCAGTTTGAAAAGCTGCGATTGCTTGACGATCTCGAGACGGTCAAGGAACAACGGGATCAAGTAATTACACCACCAGCTACACCTAGACCTAGTATGAATAACAACAATAACAGAAAAGCACCTCGAGTACGACCTCAATCCGTATTCGTTACCAAGGACAACAGCGTGGCAGCGGAATCGAGATGTCTGGAATTGGAGCAATTGTTGGCTGATGCCAAGTTGCAGATTGCCGAACTGGAAACCTTTGGCCCCACATCATCAATTTCCTCCGGCAGCAGCAAGAAGAATAAGCGAAGGAGCTTTGATCCGATTGCATTGAGTCGTGCTGCTTCGGCTTCTTCTGCCAACAATTACAGTAGCAACATCTTGCCTAAACGTTCGAGCTTCTACGGTCGTTTATGGAGCTCGGTAACGACAACGTCGTCCCCAGCAGCACAACAGCAACAAGACACACCACCTACCAGCCCCATCTAACCGTCAACCGCTTACAAACAATAACAAAAAAATGACGTCATACATGCGTTACGTTTAACTTTCTTATCAACATTGTCTCGCCAACCCTTTTCTAACTCTCATCAACAACAGCAATTAGATAAACAACACAACAAACAAACAAACAAACAAACAAAATAATCATCATCACAGTCATCATCATTATCGCCATACAAACACGCAAACAACAACACACATTCTTACTGCCAACATTGTTTATTCGTACTACTTGCTTTTCTTCTTAAAACATACCACTCATTTCTTCTATATTACCCCACCCCTATAAAAATTACTCCTTTATATACCGTCTGGAACTTATATGCCCACCCATTCATTTTATTATATCCCTGATTCCCTCTATACGTAATGTATGTATGCCGTTCATATTTTTTATTATTATTTAAGCCTGTTTATAGTATATATTATAGTTATTTTTGTTTAATATATAATATATACTAATTATATATATATACATTTATATTTATATACGTTTTTACAAGAAACGAATACAAACAAATATCAGAGTATTACAGCTCACCGACATTTTCATTATTATTTATAATTGCTGGTCCGTAAAGTATGATATGTATGTAGAAATGCACGCTCGTAGGCGCTATGTAGATGTCGGATACAGTAACTGGTGTGCATTTCACCAACCAGACATACAGCAGCCGCATCGCACCTGTCAACATGATGACACATGATGATTTTGATTAGTTTGGAGGAAGGTATCCGACAAACCAAGCTGAAACCCGGGGATGAACTGTTGCGACCCAAGAATACCGCAAGGCGGCTCTGACAGGAACCACCCCGGATGTTGGGGAACTTAGATTAAACTATTGATGCTGTCCGTGCACAGCCTTCTTCAGGCTGGAATGTCTTTTCAAAACCATCGTTATCAGCATGTCAACAGTTTAGTAATCCAGCCGTAGAGTCCTTTCAGCAATCACATGGTTTATCAGCAAGCGTTTGAAGATTTCGATTATACTTTTTGTGTGTACATACCTGAACCGACTTTCAGGCTTTTTCTGTCTACTTTGATTTGATAACTGTCCCAAAGTGTTGGATGCGCCGCAAACCTCTGGAAACAAGATAGCAAAAAAAAAAATAAGTACAGGGGAGGACACACCCCATCGCATCGACTAAATGGACTTTCCTTTTCTGCTTTTGTAGATGATCAACAGCCAGTTCAAAGAAGGCAAGGGCAATATCATAGAAGCGGCTTCAATGGCGATTGTGGGACCGATGAAGACAAAGGAAATCTGTTAGGCAGTCCTGATAATAACCGCTGATAACACAAAAAAAACTACACTGTCTACTGTGGAGGCGATGATGGGGTGCATACAATTTTTGCTGCTGATAGTGGAATTTTACTTAAAAAAACCAACTGCTGCCATGGTATACTTTGTCTTAGTATACTATAACTCTTCAGTTTTTAGTGAAAGATAAGCGGCTTTAGCATAACTGCAAAACTTCTTGAAACGAGTCAGCAGTTAATCCAGAGCTACAATGACAGATAAGAAACAAAGTCAATGCCTGATGATTATACCGTGTATGTATGCTTTTGGCGGCTTGTTTCTTAAATGTGCTCAATGTTCATTGCATTTTTTCTCTCGAAACGCGCCTAACCATGTGTGTATGAACTAGGTCCGATAATCGATCGCTCAATCGATTACAGTTCTCTGAATTATCAGCAAGGAATCCATCATGTGAAGCATCAATATGGCACATGTAAGAGCATCTTTCGCGTTCGTTGAGCTCTTGTAGTTTAATTTATAGCGCGAGAGGACATTCTAGACGCGCGGGTAAGTTACGATCTCATCAATTTATAATTGGAGCTCTCAACATTCTAGATGGTTTTGCGTACTAAGGCATGGTCAGCTAACAACATGAGCGACATAGAGAAATACAAAGCTACAAAGCTACTTAACTCAAGTATATGCTTACCAATCAAAAGAATCAAGGGTCAGTAAAAGTGATTGCAGGCATCTCTTAGATATAGATCCGCTCAGTTGGGAGCTGGATCAAGACACAATATACCAAAGTTACCTAAAACTGTCTTTATTTCAGTTTTAGTCTTCGAGCATGTATGTATCTCTAAGTGAATGACATCTATGCTTATATACCGATCCTATTTAAAATAAGTCAGCATCTTTTGCAAGGGATATTTGAAAAAGAATTCTAATAGGGTCGATTATGGTTGAAGATAAATTTTGATCAGATTTTATTCTTACATGGAAACCAGGGCAAAGAGATGAAATTAGAGTGGATGACTTTGGTTCAAGTTGGAAGTAACGTATATCCTGATGTTCGTGGTATTCTGGTACAGCGAGCGTAGGCTTATCTTCTTTATGTTTCTGAAAATGTTAGGGGAAAAATGCATTTGCAAGGCGAAGCAAATTATGTTGTGACACAACTGAGCATAAAAAGCTGATGACCGAGCATCAGCAGTCTGCTTTAAAATCATTATTGTCTCTAAGCGAAAGAGCTTTGATCCAGTTGCGTTGAGCCGTGCTGCTTCTTCTGTCGACGATGATCAAAAACACTTTATCTATAAGTTCGAGCTTCTACGCTCGTTTATGGAGCTCAGTAAAGACATCACGTTCTCCAGCAGCGGACTAGCAACAAGCCATGCTACCACATGCCAGTTTCATTTAACCATTAATCACTCACGGTAACAAAAACGGTAACACTAACAATGACAATACAATAAAAAATTTGATGTTATACACGCGTTTGGTTTAACTTCCCTGTTCAGCAACATTGTTCCGCAGAGACTTTTATTACTCTCATTCACACAAACTACTAATACAATCTGCGATAGCGACAGCAGCGCACACACGTTATCGTTAGTGATGCCAATTTAAAGTGTGGTGATGAGCTGTAATCAATGAATGCTAGGACTTTATGTAGGTGTTGGGTAGTTGATATGTATACAACGTCTCAATCACGAAGCAGCCGCAATGTGCTGCATGATGTTTGAATGGGTGGGAAGAACACACTCGCCAGATTACATTGGAAACCCGGGAATGAGCTAGAAAATCCATTTTACTCCGCTCTGAATCAAGTTCCCCGTATATTGCGCATGTGTTATCGTCAATGGCTAGCTAAGCGGTCAGATTATTTACGGCGAGAACGTACATGTTTGTTGTGCTTCCACGCTTTTTGTCACCATTAGTCGGTGAAAGATCTCGGAAGCTCGAGCTCGCCCTGGAGGAGGAGAACCCAGGTTGGATAAGTTTCACAAATACAGTATATCATCGAGGCATCGCTGTGGATAATCGGTGTGGTACATTATATAAAAGTTTGGTGTGTAATGCTATAACGCCACGTATATTCGCTTTAATCAAGCAAGCAAGCGCCGGCCACGTATACAATCTAGCCCGAAAGTGAGAGAAAGGAGGCTGCTGTCAAAAGTCAATCTGCCACGTAGCACATGTGAATTTCGCAAACCGCGTCCAATCACAATTTGCAACATGGCTCGCCATGTAAATGGTCGGTTTGAACTATATAAACGGAACGAGAATCCATAAACTCACCTCTCCACCCATCTTTTCCTTTTCTCTTTCTCTCTTTTTTCTGTACATATTTACATATACGCAATCATGCATCGAAAGGCCACCTTATTGGCCCTTCTTGCCATCGTATGTGCCTTGTTTGTTGGCACAAAGACTGTTTTCGCAGACGACAAAGAAGCATATGGAACTGGTAAGTTTGTCAGACGACGCGTAATCGACAAAAGACGCTGGAGTGTAGAAGATCCTCAGTTGGAAAAAAGGAGCAGAGAGAGAGGCAGACACGCACCACATCGTTCTAACTTGGACTAATATAAAAACATTATTACAACCATCACATATTATATAGTGATTGGTATTGATCTGGGTACTACCTACTCTTGTGTTGGTGTCCAAAAGAACGGACGCGTTGAAATTATCGCCAACGACCAAGGTCACCGTATCACCCCCTCGTACGTTGCATTCACTGATGACGAACGTCTGATTGGTGATGCTGCCAAGAACCAATATGCCGCCAATCCCACACGTACTGTCTTTGATGCCAAGCGTCTGATTGGCCGCCGTTACAATGACAAGGATGTCCAGAACGACGTGAAGCATTTCCCCTTCAAATTGGTCAACAAGAATGGTGCTCCCAACATCAAGGTTGCAGTCAAGAATGACGACAAGGTCTTCACACCTGAAGAAATCTCTGGCATGGTTTTGACCAAGATGAAGGAGACTGCTGAAGCCTATTTGGGCAAGCCCGTCACCCACGCCGTTGTCACAGTTCCTGCCTACTTCAATGACGCTCAGCGCCAGGCAACCAAGGACGCTGGTACGATTGCTGGTTTGAATATTTTGCGTATCATCAACGAACCCACGGCCGCTGCAATTGCATATGGCTTGGACAAGACTGGCGGTGAAAAGAATGTGTTGGTTTACGATTTGGGCGGTGGTACCTTTGATGTCTCGCTCTTGTCGATTGATGACGGTATCTTCGAAGTCCTTGCTACTGCTGGTGACACTCACTTGGGTGGTGAAGATTTCGATTCGCGTGTCATGGACCACTTCATCAAGGTCTGGAAGAAGAAGTACAGCGAGGATATCACCAAGGACTTGAAGACCATGGGCAAGCTCAAGCGTGAAGTCGAAAAGGCAAAGCGTGCTTTGTCCTCTCAGATGTCCGTCCGTATTGAAGTCGAATCGTTCCACAAGGGCAGAGACTTCTCCGAAACTTTGACCCGTGCCAAGTTCGAAGAATTGAACAACGATTTGTTCCGCAAGACTTTGAAGCCTGTTGAACAGGTCCTCAAGGATGCCGGTTTCACCAAGGATCAGGTCGACGATATTGTCTTGGTCGGTGGTTCCACTCGTATCCCCAAGGTCCAGAAGCTTCTCGAAGATTACTTTAACGGCAAGAAGCCTTCCAAGGGCATCAACCCTGACGAGGCCGTCGCTTATGGTGCTGCTGTTCAAGGCGGTATCCTTTCTGGCGAAGAAGGTTCCGACAAGGTTCTCCTTTTGGATGTTAACCCATTGACTCTTGGTATCGAGGTAATTGTCTGTTTCACTATGCTACTAAGAGAAGCAATGAAGAGTGAGAAGCTAACAAAAAAATCTCATTATAGACTACCGGTGGTGTCATGACCAAGCTCATTCCCCGTAACACTGTCATTCCCACCAAGAAATCGCAGATCTTCTCTACTGCCGCCGACAACCAGCCCACTGTGTTGATCCAGGTGTTTGAAGGTGAACGTGCCATGACTAAGGACAACAACAAGCTTGGCAAGTTCGAGTTAAACGGTATTGCCCCTGCACCCCGCGGTGTTCCCCAGATTGAAGTTTCATTCGAAGTCGATGCCAACGGTATCTTGAAGGTCAGCGCTGCTGACAAGGCCTCTGGCAAGTCTGAATCTATCACCATCACCAACGACAAGGGTCGTCTTTCCCAAGAAGAAATCGACCGCATGGTCCGTGAAGCCGAGGAATTCGCAGAGGAGGACAAGCAGGTCCGTGAACGTACCGAGTCCAAGAACCAGCTCGAGAACTACGTCTACACTCTCAAGTCTCAGTTGAGCGACGATTCTGGTGCTTTCAGCAAGATCGATGACGATGACCGTGATGCCCTTGAAGACGCCATCCGTGAAAAGATGGATTGGTTGGATGAGAACCAGTCGGCTGAAAAGGAGGACTTTGACGAGAAGCGTGAAGAGCTCGAGTCCGTGGTCAACCCTATTACAGCCAAGCTTTACGCTGATGGTGGCGCTCCTGGCGGTGCCGGTTATGATGCTGAAGAGGATGAGCCTCTTTATGGTCACGATGAGTTGTAAATATAGTCTCCTTTCCTCCCTCCCTCTTTTCCTTTCTCTTTCTGAGGTAAACGTCAACATCCCATTTATACTATATTCCACGCAAAACACACCTCCCACATTCACTTTTTTCGCTTTGAAGGAATCATAAATAAAATAGTAATAGAACAAAAGAGATAATAAGTGAGACCGTGTGTGGGTTTGTCAGTAATACCGATCTATGACAGCTGCGTTTTATACAGTAAATTACTCTTTTCCTCTATTTTCTACTCACGGTAAAGAACGATCCTCAAGTGCCGTGAAGTTTAACGACGGATTACACACATTTATCTTGCAATTGAAAAATCGCTTTTGGGATGGCTACAAGCGCAGTCTTCAATAGGCACTTTGGGACGCCAACTCTTCAGGGAGTTTTCTAAGTGCCTATCTCGGTCTCCATAGCAACTGTATGATATTGTCTTTTCTAATGGTGTAACAGTGCGTTACGTGCTGGTATTATGTTATATTTTTAAAAAATCCTTTGTCTTCTGTCGTACCCTCTAGTTCTGTAGCTCTGCAAGGTATCAATGTTATTAATCAAACAAGAAAATTTGATTCGTATAATTATGACGACAACGAGGTAGACCCTTTTTTTGACAGACAGTAAGTCCCATGCCTCAGGGGTAATCCTGTCCCTTTCAATACGCCGTTCACTATCGCGACTAAGGCGGAGTGGCCTTTTTTATAGCGCTATCGAGTAATCAGTAAGGAGTGACACTTGAAAGACTCGAGTAGTGCTATTGATTCAACTAAACTCTCTGGGGGTCTGTCCCTACGCGGGGCTTGAGTCTATTCTACCCATCATTCCAAGAGAACTCACCTGGTTGCGCCAGAGATAGTTCAGGTGGATGAGCACGGTAGACCAACAAAGTCAATATCCTTCCCTATTTGGAGCTCAAAAGATCGAAAGATTTAGTTCGACTTTAGACATGTAATTTTGTAACTTTGGGAAAGTAAAGCTATGTTTTCCGCCGCAGAGAGAGTTAACACACAGAGGATAACGCACGTCCGAAAACCTTGTCAAGATCGAAAGGTGTCTATATCGGGGTTGACGTTAACGGGGGTTGACTGTATCGACACATCGATTATATCTTCATAGCTGTGGCAATCAGCATAGTTTGCGTGCGTTTCGGGATAATCGTATGATTCGGAGCTTACGTCCGGAGAGGCCAAAGTATTGTTTTACTCAATAATATCATATATAGATATGAAGAGCATTAGTCTGTTAAGAGCACTTTTTGTGTGGTATGGCGCCATTTTGTTGCGTGAGGTGCACCTACTGATAGCTAAAAGTATCCGTACTTTAATCGATCAAAGTGTTATGACCTATATGAGCAATGTTGACAAAGAACTTGCCTTTATTTAACAAGTTGGACGAATGGTATATGCAAGTACGTTTATTGAGAATACACACAGGATCGCGTTGGTTGCTCTTTCCACAAGTCGTTATACCAATGTACTTCTTTGTAGAATGACATGAAAGTTGTTGATACGGCTTTTAATCAAAGTCTGTTGATACTACACGGTTTCTCTGTATTTTAATTCATCGCATCGGTAAAGATAGCGAGAAGTTCGTTAATCAAGCTAGTTGCATCCTAGGATTGGAGTGCTCATGTGGCGTTCTGTGATACATACAGTAACCTGCTGATGTGCCGCTCATGAGTTGTGAAGATCCACAAAGTGCCGTGTGCTACTACGCAATGTTCCACTGCTGCGCCTTACTGGGCTAATTATTCTCTCTCGACAGTCAGAAGAAAGCCCCGTTTCACATATTCCATGTAATCGTTAGTACACTGAGTAAATATGATATATTTTATAATTGTATGTTACTAATACTGCTAGATAGCTAATCATCATGCCTTGGTGATCAAGGAGAACCCATCGAAACAGGGCAAAACCGTTACTCTTACGCGTGGATCTTCCAGGACGTGCTTGTTAAATGCAACACCAGCTCTGCTCCATTTCTCCACCTCTTCAGCATTCATTAAAGCTGTACTTTTTATAGGCCTCAACTCCTCATATCCGGCGAATCGATGTACATGACCGTGGAAAAGAACTAATTGGCGCACGAGGATATTCTCTGTAAGTTCTCCTTTCATACAGGCACGTGCATAACCAAATCAACATTTGTTGTGGCCCCTTACTGTTAGTACAATCTAGCCTATTACGTACCATCGTCGACAATGATTACCCCGCGGTCGGATAACAGATCGTTGTCCATAATAAAATCATAATAAGAAGTGTATCCTGTCTTATCCGCATCTAATTCAGAAAAGAAAACGATCAGTTTCGTATACAACGCTTCTTCCTTCGTAAACAAAGATAGCTTATAAGCTTTATTTACCGATAGAAATCATATCGAACTGACGCTGTGGATCTTCCTTTACGAGTGCTTCGAGACTGTTGATTTGGTTTTGATCCACACCCCACGAAATTGTTGGTAAGCATAGAAATGCAATGACACACGACGGTTACAATATGTACCGTAAAATATAATCTTTCTCTTTTTACCTTTCCATAGCAGCACCAAGCCGAAAGTCTACTCGGTCTTCCAGCTTTAGTACCTTTATGTACTTACGAGCAACATCCAATGCCTTTGCGTCAATATCGAGCGTGATCAGCTTGCCGTTCTCTGGAAGAGCGGTCGCTATGGCAATCGCAGTAGCACCAGTAAACGTTCCAATCTCCAGGATATTCTGAGAGTTTAAGAGCTTCACCAAATGAAAAAGTAATTTGCGCTGCGTTTCGGGTACCATCATAATGCACGAGTGGGGAAATTCACGTAGGGTTTCTTGAGACACATGGTGTAAAGCGCTTGCTACAGCTGGAGGATAAGCTGTGCTTGAATCGCTGGCGTATTGCTCTTCGTAAGGACGTAAGCGCTTGTCATCATTCAAACTCTGGTATTCGTCGTAGCCCTGGTCAAAGTCCCTGTAGTTGAACGATGATGTTCCTGTCATATTAGCTGCCAAAGGGAGGAGGAAATTATGAAAAGAATGTAAGCAATAGCCAAAACTTTTAAACCCCTCCTTAAATTGCTTGTAGCGTAGGAAGTTGAATTAAATCACTTGAGTTCGAATAGTTCAAATGCATATGGGACTCAGTGACCTTGCGTAATCGGCCGATTCCTTGCGCTACATTCAGGGGCAGAATATGGGATACCACAGCTGAAGAAAGCCCGTTTGTTATGTAGCCGGTGGTGAGTGTAACAGAAAGAAACTCTGCTGTTGATATACATCTTGGCTGTTTTTGAATGATAATGTAAATTTATATGATATCATATGTAAACAGTATATTCGAGCAACAGAAGACCACTGTCGTACACAAAAAAGATACATAAAATAAACTGCTATTACTTAAGGTCGTATTCTTAACGTGTATTTATCACAGCACCTTAGTACCCTGCTCCACTGAAATGAAGTGCCCTTAAAAGAAGTGCCCTTAAAAGAAGTGCCTGGACAATATTAACGAATTGAAAACAGGATTGTCAATTACTGTTGCTGCAACTTTTATACAGCTCTGCGAACTCAAATATGTCTCGATTATGCAAGCCTTGTGACATCTTATGTTTCATAATCAATATAGAACAATACATACTGAAAGCATAATAATTAATGTCATGAGCGAGAAGTGGTTAGTGCTGCATACCTTAACTACCTTCAAAGCCGCCAGAGAAATAAGTTCTTGGTGTAACAAAGTGCATACTGTAGACCCACTCATTGCTGTTTGATTCTAGCCTGTATCGCGTTATAGTATTCCTTCAAATAAATATGTAACTTAATTACAGTTGTGATTTTTGGCACTTGTAGTAGTGAGTAATTTTGTGGAGCTTCCTACACACGTTATGAAATAAAGAAGTTCTCTCCTTCCTGAATTACTACCGTCAACATCAAGGTTCTGAGTCATGATTAGCACACGAGTAGTACCAGCTTGGTGACGCTTCGCTGTCGTACATGCATTATGACTGCTTCTGCTGCGAGACATTTCAAACCTATATAATATTACGCATACCCTCACATGTTCTTTTCTGCATTTGTATTCTTTTCCTGCTGCGTTGGACACTTTGGTTTAGCATTTCCCATTGTTGTCTGGTTTTCGGCTCTATCTTTTTCTGTATGTACATTCTACTACAATTTCAAAAATTCTGCATAATGCCGTTGTTCCTCTGTGGATAGTAATTGAAGACTAATATAATCAACGATTTTGTATGATTTCTTGCAAAAATACGTTTGTACCAATATCAAGCAAAATGACGCGTGTAACATACGACACGTTTCAATTTAGCGAAGGATGTAGTGGTGGGTGGCTTCCTGGCCCTTATATTTCTCCAGCAAATCCTGCCCCGATACACGGCCGAATTATAGCGTCTTCACGAATCCGGACAGCATATATGCCTACTCGTCTTGTTCGCGTTTCCGACATGCAAGTTGTGCAAGGCTCAACAGTGACAGAAAGATATTGCGCACTCTCTTATGCCCGAAGCAACAGAGCTCAAAAATCAGACCCGGATACCGATAATCAACAGCATAAAATCATCACATACGTTGAAGACGACATCCATAAAATACTAGCGATAAAATCGACAAAAACAAGGACCGCGAGAGCAGCACAGACATATGCAGTGGCAGATGCTGTAGCGAATTCGACAACTCACAGAGTTACTTTTCAAAAACTTATTCAACGAATATGCCAAGATTTCGGAATTCGGTACATCTGGTATGACCAATTGTGTGACGTTCATCAAACCGAGCAAGAAAACGAAGGAATCAAAGACATGCACCAGATTTATCGCAATGCGCATTATACAGTAGTTCTCATCCCGGAGCTGACATACGATCCTAAAGAGGACGTTATTGGAGCAGACAACTGGCAGAATGCGAAGCGAATGTGCACGAAGGTGGCCAATTCCGAGTTGTGTAACCAAACATGGCCATTTGCAGAAGCATTCATATCAAGAAATTTACTTATTGTGGGCCGCAATACGCACACGTGGTCAGCTAGCATTGGGGATCCAAGAAGAAGCACCACAATGGATATGACTCGCACTACCAAGATGTTTGTTTATTCACTTTGCTCATCCTCCGTATCAAAAACAGCTATATCGTCGCCATGGAGCACTAGGGCTATTTTGCAACATTTTCGTAGCAAGCAAAACACCTACAGCACATGTGATTCAGTCTTTGCACTAGCCAACATTTTCAACTGTGTAATCCCCGAGATGAACGACTTGATTCGTTATGATCAGTCGGTCGACGAGCTGATGCTTCGGTTTTATGGACTACTCGTGCAATACGACGCTTCGTTACTCTGTATTGGGGAACCCACCTCCGCTACCACCGCAGCTGCTACTTTTATCGACGAAAAGCATCACGGTGATGAGCGGGCAGTACTCGTGTCTTGGATGGGTGATATTTACAAAGGATGTCGATATCGAGATATGGAATTTATTCCCCGCCAAGTACAAAATATTGACATTTCCGGGACGTTGATGCATATAAAATGCAAATGCATCTCGGTTTCCATCAACAAAGATACTAGTAGTCGAGTCGTACCAGAGGACCTTTACTTTCGCCAAGGAGAACAAGGAAAACCTGTCACCGATAAATCTCTGACGTTCCTCTCTTGCTCGGTCAAGACGTATCCGGAGCAATTTAGTAATTCACATATCATTGCTTCTGTCCATGGTTTACACGTCTCCTGCTGGCTCCCGCTTCGGGAAGATGGCGATCTTTGGGTTAACTGCTCGCCAACCAAATCGGGTTATAATGGTGGATGTCTCTCGCTCACAGATGATGACTGTACCGAGTGTCTTATCCTTTCCGACCTCGTGTTTGAGACATCCAACAACAGCTTTAAAGCATTACCAGTCGTCGCTATTACTACAAAACATGTTGATGGGGATGATAAACACTATAGATTTATCGGTTTATGCATTTTGTGGAAAACCGTGCCTCTAAAGTGGATTGAAATCGAACGAGAACTTGTAATTGAATAGTTGCGTTAACGAAAAACTTTCTTTCCTCTCAAACATTGTTGTTTTAAAACATTTATATCTTTTCGTATATCAGTACAATATGAACAAGAAGAAAGGAGGAGAAAGAGGTATAATACGCGATTATAAAACTATCTAAAGTTTAGCCTTTGGTTCAGGTACATTGACGTTCTTCTCCAAATCAAAGTCTTGCATACGACCACGGATATAAATGCGATGACGATCACCGGCTTGACCAGACGGCTTGCCCGTCCAAATGTCTAGGTAGGTCTCATCGCCAGGATATGCCAAGAAAGAATGGTAGCCCTCCTTTGCTCTAGCAGTATCAGTTTCTTTAACTTTACCCTGCTGTGGCATCACAGTCGAGATACGTCCATCGCTTGTTCTCAATGCACCCACACCGGCTTTGTTGGCAATATTATTGTAGTCCTTAAAAGATGCCATGGTGTGAAGACAATACCATTGAGGTGGGAACAGGACGATTTTATGCTCACGCCATACCGACAATGCTACATACCAAAATATTAGGATTACTTGATTGCTATGACGATCCTTAATATGACGGCACCCGGGCACAAGCACTCCTACGAAAGTTATCTTCACAGAGATCATACCTTCTTCGGGTGTGAACCAATCAAGCTGGACTAATTCCTTGCCATCAGCCACAGTTGTTTCTTGAACAGCGATCGAGGGATCGAGCACCGTGAGAAAGAATTGTGTGTTGTAACGCCGACGTTCGACCGCAGGAGTTATCCAATTTGCAAATGGAATCAGTGTATCAACTGCAGGTACCAGTTTGTATGTTTCGCACAGGACTTTGAACTGCGAAGCGTCGTTGTGGACACGTTCACGCCATGCTTCTCTAGCAGCTGCATCTTTAAACACAGTATGTGCAGGCGGATGTGTCAACAAAAGGCCCGATTCTTCAAACGTTTCTCGAATCGCACAAATTTTGCTTGTAAGTCTAATTAAATGAGATTTATTATGGCACAGTGGTTAGAAAGGACATCCAGCTATTGGTTAGTAAGCCGAACAGGTCGTCGTCAAAAAGCAGTAGCCAATATTTACTCTGAAACGCTATCGAATTTCCATGCCTCATCTTGCTTATCTACGACACCGCCTGGAAAAACGTGTGCATTGATGAAGCTGCTCTTTGCATTTCTATTCCGAGAATACACCTTCAAGAGTCAATTTCAATTTCTGTTCGTATGTAGGAGTCAGTAGTAGAAAGAGACTTTCTCAATTTAGCAAGTATATACCTCTTCATCATTAGCAGCTGGTAATTGTGTCCTGTGGCTGTTTGGCTAGTGGGAGCCACCACAATGAGTCTGTTATACACAGAATTATTACATGTATAATAACAACATATACATATTAGCGAAAAAACGTGTGTAGCCAGGAAAGAAGAAAAGCAATAATATACGATGCTCTTTTTACGTTGAGGAAGGTCGAATTTCTTTTGCGATTGCCTGGGACACGATTGTCGACATTGTTCTAGTGGTTGTCACGGTTCTCATCATGGCTTCAGGCCCCTTTTATACGATATTTCTGAACTGTGGGGAAACGACCGAAAGGGGTCTCACGTTACGTAGTTTGATTATTTAATACACAGCCATGTGAAATAAATGTATGTAAGCTTTTTTACTTTTATTTTTTTTTCTACAAGTTATTATTTTACAAAGTGGTGGGGTTATAGAATCCTACATTGCGCCAGAATGCAAGATGTTTCTTTAGCAAGGTCTCGCCAAAAGCGGGTGCTTGTGCTAAAACAGGTGCCAACTCGGCCGTCTTTTCAGTTTCCCACACGGGCATTGTGGCAGTTTCTTCACTGGAAGAGGACGATTGAAAGTTGGCTTCAAAGAACGACATTAGTCGGTATGCGGGATTGTCCTGGTGCTTGCTCAACGCTTCGACCCACTGTTCAGGCTCAACGACGTCAAATTTCATACCACTTGCTTGCATAGCCTTTAGCACGTCAGACCATCCGACTCTGCTTGGATTCACAATATGATAGACGCCTTCGCCAAACTGGTTTGATGCGCCTAGTTTGAGCATAATAGTAACAATGCTCGTGGCAGCAAAGTCAACGGGCAGCCAGTCGACAGTGACCGATGCCAAGTTGGGCATCAATCCAAGTTGCGTACCACCAACCATCAATAAAGGATATTGTTCCGAAGTGTTCCAGACGCCGTGCTCGGTATCACCGCAAACTTGACCCATACGCTCGACAATACAAGGGAAATTCTTTTGCTGGGTCAAATAGTGAAACAGGTGCTCAACAATATACTTGGATTGGGCATAACCCATCGGCATGGCAACGTGAGGATCCTTGGGAGAAGGCAATTCGGGCACGGTGTCTTTACCGTAGGCAGCAGTAGCACTAATACTAGATACAACATGGACATGTATGGGATCTTCTTTGCGATAGGCAAACTGGAGCAGGTTGTACAAGCCTCGGATGCACTCGCGATCAAAGTGTTGGACAGGCTGGTTGAAATCCAAAAGCCAGGCACAATGTTGGATAATGGTCACCTCCTTCTTGAGTTTGTTGTACGTTGCTTCCTCCCAACCCAGATACGGCTTGTCGAGTTGCATGGTCAATGCTTCCACCTTGTTATCTTTTTCAAGCAATGATGTATCTAGCAAACGATCTTGGAACGACTTGTGCAAGCGTTGCATCAGGTTGTTGCCACGGACCAAGCAGTAAATCTTTTTCACGTTGGGCGATAAGATCAAATCGCGCAACATAAACGCGCCCAGTGAGCCTGTTGCTCCGGATAACAAGACTGTTTGTTGTTCCTTTGATCGGGCATTCTTAATTGGTTTGGGGGCCACAGGGAAATCGGCATCAGCACGCTTGATATAATCATCGAGAAGAGCTTGGGTGTCTTGATATCTTGCTTCACGTTGAGCATCCTGGTCTTGAGGCTCGCCAGCAGTGAGGGCCTCCTTCATCGAAGCTAAGGTAGGATGTTCAAACAGAAAGTTGCTGGGCACATTTTCAAAGCGGGTGGCAAGACGATTGCGTAGTTGAATGGCAAGCAAGGAGTTCAAACCGTAGTCGAACAAGGATGCATTGGCGTCAATGGGGCTCTTGCGGAGAACTTGAACAGCAGCTTGGGCAAGGAAAGCGTCAATATCGAGCTGTGCGTCTCCATCAGCTGCACCAGTAGCGGTAGTAGCGGGTCCTTGGAAAAAGTCATTGTACATCTTATCAATTTGTTCTTGGAACTCAATGATGGCTCGCTTGCGCACTACATTGCCTTTGAGTGTGGTTGGCAATTGTCGGCTCAGTGGTAAAATATAGATCATTTGGGGCAAAATCGTGCTGTGGCTGGGTGCGACATTGTTGGCACGTTCGACGGCTTCACGCACTAATCAATCATCAAACAATTTTAATATCTCACTGAAGGAAAGAGGGACGCTATCTGAGTTAGTTACCTTGAGCAATCGTTTCTTCAGGTGTGTAATTGTGTGCGTGCTCTTGATCAAGTTCGACCAAAGCAGCAGTACATTGTTTGTTTTCGCCGATAACTGTACAGCATCGAACTACCTTAGCACTACTGATTCGATGTTCCATGGGTACAGGGTTGGTCTTTTCACCGTTCTCCCTACAATTCGTAGCAAAGTTAATGTTATCGTCATTAATTATCATACCATAAACGCTCCTTTCATATTTCTTTATATATGGCTTACATGACAAGTGTATCATCATTACGGCCAAGATGGCGCCAGTAGCCCGACTTGGGTGGATCCTCCATGAACAGGTCGTTGGTGGCATAATCGCCGTTAGGTCGGTTGCCAGCATTTGTGGCCAGAGCAGGGCAATCGGCCTTGATAACAAGATGATAGATACCCTTGGCTTCATCATGAGGTTCCCAAATACAGTAAGGAATTAAGGGTAATGCTGGTCGAAAAGCATACCATTGTTCGTAGCCCTGAGTGATGTTGGAAACTGCCATGGCATTGATTTCTAATAATCATTAAGAGTTGATTATCAGATATTATTTTCTAGCAGTTCAAAATAATCAATTTACCTGTCGTGCCATAAACACTTCGTACGTTCATGCCTCGGGCGTTCAAAAAGTCACCGGCAGGCTTTCTGAGTGCCGCACCACCGTATAAACAGAACTTGATACGGCTAAACGAATCATTCTGGGTGTCCTCGATATACTCAGCGACTTGTTCCAGAATCATGGGAGGCAATCCCATCATAGTAACACCGTACTTGTCAATGGCACCAGCAAGCTCACGAGGAGTAGGCGGTAAACGACCAAAGATCATGCAGCTGGCACCAAACAGAATAGGCATGAAGTTTGTAAATACGCCAAAGACGTGGAACAATGGCATAGAAGACAGCATAACATCGGAGGAATTCATGAAAGGCGCGTCTTGCTGCATTTGGAATGACAACACTTGGACTAACCAATACAAATAGCGGTTGCTAAGTCTAATGGGTTTCGGGAACGACGTTGAGCCGGAACTGTGGATGATCAATGCGATCTTTTCAATGTCGTCCTTGGTGGAGGGTGCGCGCTTGAAATCCGATGTGTATGAATTAAGGTGTTCCAAATCCAAAGGTGACAGAATACTGACTCCACATCCACCGGGGACTTGTTCAGCACACTCCTTGACCAATGCGCTGTATTTCTTGCTTGCGACGAGAAAATGGGAGCCAGTCTTCGTCAGGAGATCCACGTTGGCAGCGACAGAATTGCGCGGCGATAGAGCCAACAGAGCAGGCTGAAGCTTAAATATAGCGAGCATGGAAATCATGTAGTAGATGGAATGGTCAGCCACCAAACCAATCGAATCGACGCCTTGCACAGCCGGTGCCCATTTGTTTGCCAAATTATTTGCGATGCGGTCGATTTGACAGTAGGTCATGGTCTTGAATTCCTGGGTGTTTGGTAATTGGTAGCGCACAAACGTGTTGTCAGCGTAGCGTTGAACTTGCTGTTCAAATAGGTTGATGAAAGAGTACAAATGGCTATAATCAAATGTTTCGACGGTCATATTGCTGTTGTTGATGATGAGTTACAAAAAGGTGAGATGGATGATATAATCAAAGTAGAAAATGCAAACGAGTATATGAAAGATGCAGTATTTATCGTTTATAATTGAATAATAAGAGGAAGTCGACGGGTTTATATATTTTTTTCTCCAATGCAAAGGGGCGCGTCTAATTCTTTGATCTATTGCAGCAGATCATACGTAAATGTATATCCGGTGGACATTAGTTTAGTATGGATGTAATTCTGCATCAACCGCGTTAAATTAACATCCGAAAAGGGGGTGGGTGGGGGTTTGTATAAAGGGTTTTGATCGGCGGAACCTCGGGTTCCGAAAGCTCCGGTCATGGATTGCCACACGAAAAATGTGACACAAGTAATTTGTTAGGACCCTTTTGATTACATTATTTGATCAAGACATTAAGCACCACCACAATGGGAGGTGGAAAGGGAGGATGCTGGTACAAGAGGTCCTCAAAGGACTTCGTATGCATGATGACAATAACGCCTTAGAAGTAGAATAATTTGCCGGCATTGCGAGTACTTTTTTAAGGAGATGCAGCAGAAGCAATACTAAGTACGCAATCCCACATCCGTATTATTTTATCTCAGTCTGTGTGATTTCTCACTAAGCCCTTGGCAGATCCAACATTATATTGATTTTGGTCCTTCTCTGAGTCACAATTTCTTTTCTACTATTATATGTGCCCGCGAGAAAACTCATCCTAGCACGTATTTAACTCATTTTGCTAAATGTGCATTCAAGAGAGTAGCTCGTGCTGCCCATATGATGATTTTGAAGTCTCTTTCTCCGATCTATACTTTGAAAAGACGCTTCTCAACACTATACTTCGTCACCTAGTGTATTCAGTCATCATAAGAAGGGCTTAACATGTTTTGACAGCTGTCCCGAATTCAAAAGCTCGTATATCATTACAGTGCAGTGAGTACAGGTGGTGACGTAGTGTCTAACGGCATACTGCCATGGAGATTTCGGAAAAACAAAAGTCCTTTGCATGACTCGCGTGCTGCTTCAATCAGCGGATCAGAGAAAGTCTTCCGTTCTAAGTACAGAAGCGCCCTTTAATTAAAAGCTGGAAAAGCTTTCCCCGTAAACTTCTACAGCACTCAAGTAAAAAATGCAACTATCGATATGCTCAACATCAACATTGCCAGCAAATCTTGTTTGCGTATGTTTCGCTGCAATTTATTCTCGCAAGGTGCCCAACACCAAAATGTGAATGAGTGGAGTAGAAACGATAAGTAGTTGACCGATTGAACTTTCTTGTTGTCGTGTACACTCACCACAGTTTCACAAACACTTGTCATTAATACACTAAGGGTTTATTTTCAGCAATCCATTCAGAAAAGGTGTTTTTGCCAAGAGCGAAATGTGATATGTACTGTATGTTTGTCTGCTTTACAAAAGCTACTCGGATAAAAGATCATATTACTTTTTGATTGTGTCAGTACAAAATAGTTAAGGGATGCGCGGGTGCGCTGCCGAAGGGCCTTTGCTGTTTTCGTCTTGTTTCAATAGAACTTGCGCAAGACATGGTTTTCCAATATACTCTCAGATACCCGTTATGCTGTTACAAAGATTAAGCGTCAACTAGTTGCATCGCTGCTTACAACATAATATGTACTATGTATTGTCGAAATAGATATCATTTGTGTGTGTGGGTACAGCAATGATTACGAGACTTGATGACGAAGATTTTAATTACTTCAAGGCAGCTAATAAAGCTACCAGATGGGTGCTGTATTTATAGTGGTGGTAAATTCAACAAGCAGACAAGTAGAGCTTCCCTAAAATTACCAATAGTTAGAACATACATCTTCTTATTTCATTGAAGGTATATAGCAGCATATTCCTGCGTTAGCACGTCTCAGACAATATTGTAGTAGGCATATACGTGTGGATAATCATTTCTTTTCTCTGAGAAAATATACATATATATACGATAATAGAGCCCACGGTAGAATTAGGTGGATGTGCAGCTGTCCTAGTTAAAATTTCCTGTAAAATATTTTCGAGTTAGTAGAAAAAATTACAGCAACTGATTGAACGTTACCGTCGTGGATGTGTCAACAAACCATCAAAGGGGCCGAATTTTGAGCCAAAGTGACGATATTTCTTATTGGCAAGGACATGGGCGAAGAATGGTACGGGTACCCGCTTATAAGATTAGAATGGTACTGTTGCAATGTACGTAATACGACAAGGACAGAAGCTTCCAGCGGCCAATCTTTGGGCCGGCGGAGTGATAAGCATGCAGATATCTTCTACAAACTATTTCCTCGTGCACGTTCAATACTGTATCTTCTGCAACTTTTCTTGAGAAAGTTGTTTGCATCGGATGAACATACAAGTAGTGATACGGAAATAGAAGCGATAGAAGCAAAAACAAACACTTATAAAGATGCTATCTTTTTAATTCGGAATTTTGTTTATCAACTTATTACACTTGGCTCACTTTGTCTATGAGTTTACTTTACTCGTCTTTTGATGTAATAGATCATTATAATTTTGCACTTCCGCTTTCTTGCGTTGGTTGCTAACGACATAAATCCACCACAAAGTGTCAATCAATAGAATAGTTGTCTGATGTATGTTTTATTTTGTTTTTGTGAGTTCAGGTGAAGGAGTGGACGGGGTATATAGACAACAAATTCATGGTGGAATGGATCATAATTGTACAGATTCATAAATAAAAGACTGATTGGACATGAATAAAGTTTAACTAGACATAAAAAGAAGTGAAAAAAGTCAGTGATATAAATAATACCAATATGGGTGTTAATCCTAAAGCCATCAATGTAGGGCAGGCGGATATTTCATACTTGGTTGTGGATCGTAATCGACATGTGTAGCCAGCTGGACAATCCAACACGGAGACACGTATGCGCATGTCTAACATACACGGCAGTGGAGTAATTAGCGTATTTGTTTGACACTTTCTCCGTTCATGACTTACGAAATTGATAGAAGCCAATAACCCGTAGTGGTCGTACTAATTGCTCGTTGTTCTCGCCAGCTTTTGCAGCAGCATGATCAAGCATGTTCTTTAGAACTTTAGGGCAGTGTAAATGCGACTCTACAATTTCTATCTTGCTCATGCCATCATCGTTGATGTTTCCACCCTCAGCAGCACCATACTCGATACCATTGCGATACAACACCAGATCTGGTCGTGCAGAAGAACGCTTGAAATCAATTGCTGCCTTGCCGTTGATACCCCGGTCGCTATTATCACTGACGGTGACAGCTACAGATGTGTGGTCTCTGCAGAAGTAACAAACAATCGACAACGAGTGTTAGGCGTCTAGAAATCAGAAAGATGATTGTCCACTAATCGTTACCTTCTTGTCTCAAAATTCAGATTTTGAATTGCTCTATCGAGCACAAGTGAATGGCATAGGCTGTGTGGTGATATAATTAGTTAACATGCTCAAATGTACCAATAATTGCCACTAGTGCACGTTGTGCTATATACTTACTGTAGAAAACTTAATGAGTCCTATATAGTTGTACCGTAACATGCTGCTCCTGCTCACTATCGTTTACGTGCTTAAAAAATGCTAAGGCTTTCCTTTCCTCACTATATACATAAAGAACAACTTTCCCCTTTAATGTTGCAAATCAAATAAACACATCTCCACAATTTTATGAGCATCAACTTATGTTACATTATACAAAACGAAAAAAAGGTGGTCAATACATATGCACCCCTATCAACATCACGCTATTATTATCATCGGCTCACACCTGCAAAATGCCACGAGTGCCATGCGTTGCTATCATACAGTACAACATTGCGTCGTTCGTGTAACCCTATAGCATGTTAAACCCGTTTCTCCTTAAACTCCACTGTTTATATGATCGACAGGAGGAAAGGAAGGTTGGAATTATCATGCATTTTACACATAGACAGCCCCCCCATTCCTACACATATTGCTTATCCATTGTCTTCCTTAATTTTAAGGCCCTTCCTCTCCCTGCGACTAGCCTTTTGAGCGAGCATGTTCTAAATTCCATCTAGTTAGTATTATCTAGTATCTTTCTAATACAGATATTTTATTTTTTGTACTGTATACTGTTGCATTACATGATCAATGTAGAAAGATGTTAGAAACACAACAACATCCATTAAAGATTACTGTATCGACTTCATTTTGAAATCCTCCCCTTGCACAGCAGTATTTCCCCTTGCTTGCCATACGATTCACAACGATTCACAAATACATTCTAATAAAGAACACACGGACACTCCATATGATATACTGTATGTTCATACATACATCATTTGAATGATCCGGGCTCTCTTGCTTTTTTTATCTTGCTTTCCTTATTACTGTATCTATTTAATTGCCTATACTATATGTGTGATACCATGTAGTTTTTATACACATTTAAATGTTGGTGACCAGCTTTTCCTAGGTTTGTTGTACGCGGAAAAGAATTGTGACACATTGTAAGTAATAATGAATATGATGTGTGATAAGGTTACAATGTAAAAGATACCACGCTTTCATGTAACCTGTGATGAACTGGCAAAGATATTTCTCCTCAAAATCATGCAGGAGTATGCGTTTCATTACTATTACTACTACTGCTACTATTACTACTATTACTACTAGCAGCACTGTTATTATTCGTTTCGGGTAACGGTAATGATGACGATAGTAATGGTGAGGGATTTGCAGCTTCAGCTATAACAGCAGCGGTAGTCGTGGAAGTTTCATGATCATTAAGGATGTTGTTATCATTGCTATGACCGTCATCATTAATCGGTGATAAACTGCTTGATTTGATGGTATCGGTAACAAATTGACTCAGCATCAGCTGCCGTACCCGCTCCAGGTACTCTGTCACTTGATCAGCCGGTAAAAATAGGTTGGCTCGTATAGAATCCAACAACTTGTCCAATCGTGTTCGTGACCCAGTAAATGGGTGTAGCATGTTTACTTTACTGTTGCATTAAAAAAACCAAACAAACAGGTTGTTTAAATGTAAATGTAAGTATGTAATTGGATACGGACGAGCGAAAAGAGAGAGGGAAAGAAAAAGAAAAAGAAAAGCTTACTGTTCATAATCCTTGAATTCTCCAACCAGTTTTAAAAATTCTTGAAATACCTGTGGCGAGACCTGCCCGCTTTGATAAACCATTCTTTTACATGCGTACGGAACGCCTACATATGGAACCAGTTAGCATATAATACACGACTAAGGTCTCTCCCTGTTTCAGATGACGACGTACGGAATGGGGCAGATTCATTCCATCGCGGACTGATATGAATGTACTGTATTATGGAGTGGTCGCTAACAGTCTCAGTGTCGTAAGGAGTGACAATGACGCCGATAAATGGTTCATCGCCCGTATTTTCATGACGGAATAGAGTCTATCGGTAATAAAGTTGTATATACGTAAACACACACGCGTTTTCTTTGAATGGTCCGCTGTATATACCTGGTATGATGTTTGGTTTTCGATATCCCGTATACTTGGATGCGGTTCAAATGTAGGATGGGAATGGTACCAACCGACGACACTATACCCTTTTTCTGCAAAGACCTCACGCGCCTTCATCTCGGAAGCAGGATCCATTTCACACTACATGCAGGGGAAAGAAAATCATATGTGATTCATAGCAATCCAAGTCATTAATTTAACGTATTATATAATAAATTATGTGATCTTGCTGAAGGGATTTGCGAGACGTTACCTGGATACCAGTACTTGTACTTTTACATGGAAATACACTTTGTACTTTAAGGACCTTTTGGTTGCCACCACCACTGCTATTACCTCCTTGCTCGTTATCCACGAAGTTACCACCCAACAAGCCAATGATTTCCGTGTGTGCCAAATGAGAATGAAAGTCCATGATAAGCTGACAAAAGCAAACAAACCATATTAAATGAAGGAATTAGTAAATAAAATGGTTTGTTGTCTTGACAGACATCATTTTCGCGATAGTCGTCCTATCCCCTGGATCATTTAAAGATTCTCACTTACCAAGGCATCACTCGTGATGTCAACGATAAATGGAGCCGGGTATTCATCATCATAGTATTCCAGTGGAACCAGCCGAAATGGATCATAGCCGCTGCCATCGAAATGATGGTGTGGTCGCTTGATGACTCGTTTAGGCCTCGAAGGTGGTGTAATTTCTGCTGATCTGAAACGCTTGAGTACCTGCACGTTGCACCCTGAAACACAATAACCTTTACTGTTGCTGTTACCCCCCCTCCCGCCCGCGCTTTCCTCGAAAATTATATGCAAAATGATATACACTTTACCCTTCTTCCCATGCTCAATGACGCGACCTTCCAACTCTTTGGGATCCACCCTAAAGCACCCACATATGTTAATAAGTCTCGCAGATGATGGGTGCATGGAAACAAAATATGATAAACACTTGCCATTCGCCAAGTTCGTTTCGTACTTTTCGCTTCCTGGGTCTGTACAATATTCACATATTGTTACTACTATTATCCTTCTAAGCTCATCTAATGATATGTTTTTGATGAAAAAGCAAGGGAATGATAGTTACCCGTCGTATCCAATGACCAGATCTGCAGCAGCGAACATATCGTCGTTGAGTGTTTCGTCATGGGCGGCTCCTGCTGCTGCTGCTGTTCCTGGTGCGGGTGCTTCACGAGGCGTCCGTTTCGGCGGCTGTCGGGGTGCATTGTTAACACAACCCACGTTGATGGCGCCGACGTTTTCTAAATAAGCATGCACGCGACCGATGGCATTCACATCACCACAATTGGAAAGTCCTTTCCGTGCGCTTGTTTTAGTCAAGTAGCGTGGCTGACATTCCCGCCAACACTGAAGAATATGGTTCCGGATCTTGAGGTACCGGTCGGGCGTCTTGCTATGCTTGTTGCTGAACCATTCGGGATTGCTTTGTTGCTCCTCCTCAGAGATCGTGTGTTTGTCAAACTAATGTAGTGTTATAGATCATCGTCATTATCGTTCGCAGCACAGTCGATCAATACATAGATTTTACGATCTACCACAAGGCAGAAGAACGTTCTGTTCGCATACCAATGTACTCGTATCCGTTTGGGGTATTGTCGCTTCTGTCTCTGCTCCTGCTGTTTCCATCTCTGGCTTCACCACTGTTTCTGTCGTAGCTGGCGCTACTGTTACCGGTGATGAGGGGACTGCTGCATCCGAAGTAGAAGATGATAATGGCGATGATGCGTGTACTTGTGGATCGGGCGGTGGTCCCTGAATTGCGGGATCTTCCGGTTTTTGTGTCACGTTGTCCTCTTCAGCCTTGGCTAATTTAAGGTTGTCTGGCTCGTCATTCGTTGTTGTTGCTACTGTTTCCTGGATGGTGTGATCAGCAGAAAACACATCATATGCTTGTTCCATTGGAATCATCTGTTGTTGAGTTTTGTCGTCGTTGTAATTGCTGTTATTATCATCATCCCCAACCTCATCATCCTCCCCATCATCCATATCCTGATCAAGCGTTTCCTGGTGCTCTTTTCTCTGTTCATGCATGTCCTCTTCTTCTTCGTTATCTTTATCAGGACTTAGAATAGGTAATTCCATGGATAATAGCGGCGGCGTGTCACTGTCCTCAACCGAAATTTCTTCGTCATCTTCATCGTCATATTGATATTCCTCTGTCTTAGTGGGCTGCACCATCGCTTTGCTTGTTTCGTCCTCTTCATCGTCTTCTTCATCTTGAGCTTCCTCTTTGATTGTAACATGTTGCTGCTGTGATGGTGATGATGGCGCATTTGTTGATGATGAAGTTGGTGATACTGATTGCTTTTCAAGCTAAAAAAAAAGCATGATATAGATCAGAAGAGCGCCACACACATTATATAAACACGCACATCGTGGTACTGTTCATACGACATAAGAAATCGTAGAGAGAGAGAGAGAAAAGAAAATAATTATCACATTACCTTATCGGACAAGACCCAGTGGCGTGCGCGGTTTTTGCACTGGAGAGAATTCCGTGTTTTGACTTGTGTCGCAATAGCTTTCCAATTGCCATATCCATGTAGTTCCTTTAGAAGAAGAGATGTATAGCCAAGAATGTTATAGCATTGGTTGGATTCCCGTTGTATTTCCACCTTGATCCTTTCTCCCCCTTTCCCTTCCCCCACCCCCGCCCCCCAAACCTTCGGATGATGATGGCAATGCTTTTTTAGATATTTACTATAGCAGTTCGTAATATATTGTCTTCTGCCGGCGTCCAACGTGTCTTGTGTGACGGTAATGATGCCGACGATATCGATGCTGCATTATTGTCATTTCTTTTAGAAATCTCACATGTCTTTTTATACACAACTGGCATACCCATCGCCTATCTCTTATTCCATAAATCAGCAGCAACTACATATGCTTACGTTCAGTCTTTAGTTTCTTTGAGGCATTGGTTGTTGAAGCTTTTCGTTTATTCGTCGTTGTCTTGGATTTCGTGGTCTTTAAAGTATTTGGTAACGTGGATATAGTGTCTGTACCATAATAATATTGCTCTTCAGCTAGCATTTGTTCAATCAATGCTCGCGATTCCTCGTCCATGTCCTAGATCGTCAAGTATTTTTTCTGGCGATTACTATATATAAAGATCCCGTTTTCTTGATCGCTCCTTTTCAAAGTAATACACATATTTACTGGATCATGATCGGCTGTCCATGGCGTCGCTGCTGAATTTTCATAATCGGAAGCGATAGGGTGGGATGGTGGCGGTGTAGTTGTTGTAGTTTCTGCTGCTGTTATCGTAGTTGGAGCAGATTCGCTTTTTATGGATCATTGCGTGAGTTGGATTTATCCCTCCCATTATAGGGTAATATGCCATTGGGGTAGATCAAAAACAAGGAGAAGCGGAACTCACGGAATGAAGGTGTCAGGGACAATGGCTTGTTGTTCCGTTTGGTCGTCGTCAATGTCAATGATATCGTCATCCATCGGAAGGAACGGAATAATATTAATATGTATGGAGATCTCTCGTACAAGCACAAACGCAGGCTGGGCTCACGCGTGCTAATGTTGCCAGCAGCTGCAGGTTTGTGCGGAGCCTAATTTCTTTCCCTTCGTGTCTCCAATGTTTTGTGAATATTATACTGCTGTTACAGCGTGTGCATATATTATTAGTTTAAATGGAATGATAGCAGGTTACGTATAGTCTACGGCAAAAATGGAGCATAAAACATTGAAGAAATGGGAATTTTATGCACTGATATGACGCCCTCTTTGTTTTATCATGAATGACATGCATTCACGATAAGCGGGGTAGAAGTGGGGGAGATATTACTGGTGGACATGTTTCCTCACAGATTGATTTGCTTTTAATCTTGGCACGTAATTATCGTTATCATAGTCGTCTGGTCAATCTAAATAAGTAGTAATAGTAGTAGAATTAGCACATAGTATGTGCGTTGATACCTCAACCGTTGATATCAATGACGCTAGATAGTACGATTGTTGCATTATCATATGCATAGTTCTTCCCTCCAATCTATACATAATCATAGAGAAAGAGATATCTAATGTGTGCGTTACGGACAACATACAATGCAGGTGGGCGAGAGCGAAAGAGGAAAAGGAGGCGGCTTATGTATGGACAGATCTTTGCGCTCACATGAGAAGACCTTGTTGCTGTCGATGATATTATGGCGACAGAGACAACAGCATCAACAGCAGCAGCGGACAATGATAATATTTGTGTATCTGCTTATTGCTGGCCTTCTTTACATCTCAGTCAAAACAGTAGCAGAAGGTGGGATGGGAAAAACAAGAGCTGCTGCCGGGCTCTTTGTAAGGTAAACGCGGTCTCTTTCTGACGGTGTGTCGCGCACGTGTGTTTGATCAGGTGGGAGGGCCACCCACCAGCCGACTGTTTCACAATCAGAGGGCATATGGTATGTTGCACAACTGGCCATCTCAGTAGTAAAATAAGCCTTTTTGGGAAAAATATGCGCACACTGCCTTCTTGTCCGTTTGTTGACTGTTGCGCTGATCCTCTGAAACTGGGGGGGATGCAGTGTGTGCGGGATTGAGAGAGAAGGGAAAATGGGGGAGGCAGATTCTTCTACGAGCTAAGTCAAAAAAGAGACACAGTACATATTCAAATGAACGGGAAAAGTTTTTAATTTTGTGTGATCGGTATGGGTTTTCCCATCTAAGCTCTCGTACTAAACGCATATATAAGAGGCACTTCCTTTGCGTTTCTGTTACGTGGATTCCATTTCTCTAACCTTTTCTCCTTCTTTTCCTCTCTCAAAACGAAAGCCAAGTCTCGTTTTCTTATTCTTGATCCCAGTTACTAGCACCTAGCAAATAAACAAAGACCGTCTCACCCCGCTTGTTGAACAATGGCATCCGGCGATCCGAAAGCGGACGAGAAGAGAGTGGTCACTGAAGTCGTCGAGGTCAAGGAGTTCAAGGAGCAGCAGCAGCAGGAGAAGCATGAGCAGCAGTCCAAGCAGCCCATTCCGGACATGAAGTCCTTGACCGTCGAAGAGCTCTATGACAAGGAAAAGTACGACATGTCCACCATGGAACCTGGCGACGTCTTTACACTCCTCCAGTAAGTGCGGCTCATTTTAAATTAATCAACTACTGTTTGTAATCAACCAATCTCCTGCTGTAATACTGAATCTATCATATTACCAATGACAGAACGAGTGCAGGTGGCTTGACTTCCGAAGAAGCTGCCGCGCGTGTCGAGAAATTTGGCTACAACAAGATTGAGTCCAAGGAGCAGAACCCCTTCTTGCAGTTCCTTGGCTTCATGTGGAACCCGTTGTCATGGGTCATGGAAATGGCTGCTATTGTAGCTATCGCCCTGTCGAACGGCGAAGGTCGTCCACCAGATTGGCCTGATTTCGTCGGTATCATGCTCTTGCTCTTGGCCAACTCGTTGATTGGTTTCTGGGAAGAACGACAAGCCGGCAACGCCGTCAAGGCCCTGATGGATGCCCTTGCTCCCGAGTGCAAAGTCAAGCGTGATGGCGAATGGAAGACGATGGAAGCTGCCGCTTTGGTGCCAGGCGATGTGATCAGTATCAAGCTTGGTGATGTCGTACCTGCAGATGGTCGTTTAATTACTGCCCACGGTGCCGTCTCGATTGATCAAGCTGCCCTCACTGGTGAATCGTTGCCTGTCGGCAAAGAGACTGGCGACGAAGTCTTTTCCGGCTCCACCGTCAAGCAAGGTGAAGCCGAGGCCATAGTCATTGGCACTGGTTTGAACACATTCTTTGGTCGTGCTGCCAAGTTGGTTGGCGAAGCTGGCGACGACATGGGCCACTTGCAAGTCATATTGGCTCACATTGGTAACTTTTGCCTATGCAGCATCGGCATCTTCTTGGTGCTGGAAATCCTTGTCCAGTATGCTGCCTTCCGTTATTCATATCGACGTGGTATCGATAACATCCTGGTCTTGCTCATTGGTGGTATCCCCATTGCTATGCCTACCGTTCTGTCCGTCACCTTGGCTATTGGTGCTAAGCAGTTGGCTGAACACAAGGCTATCGTCACCCGTATTACTGCTATTGAGGAAATGGCTGCCGTCACCATCCTTTGCTCGGACAAGACCGGTACCTTGACCTTGAACAAGCTGATTGTCGACAAGCCAACCGTCAAAACCTATGCTGAGCAGGACAGCGACGATATCATGCTTATATCATCCTATGCCTCACGCACAGAAAACCAAGATGCCATCGACTTTTGCATTGTCAACTCGTTGCCCGATGTCAAGATGGCCCGCGACGGCATTGAGGAGCTCGACTTTAAGCCGTTCAACCCTGTTATCAAGCGTACCGAGATCACCTACAAGCGCAAGTCGGATGGTAAGGTGTTCCGTGCAACCAAGGGTATGTCTGCCTTCATCATGGATCTATGCACGCGCGACAAGACCGACGAGCAGATCAAACAGCTTGATGAAGATGTCGATGAGTTTGCTCGCCGTGGTCTGCGTTCGCTCGCCGTGGCCGTCGACGAAGTCCCCAGTGGCGATGCTGAAGGTGAAGGCCTAGGATTCCGCTTGATTGGTTTGCTCCCCATTTACGATCCTCCACGTTCTGATACAAAGGAAACGATTGACCGCGCCATTGCCCTGGGTGTCCAGGTCAAGATGATCACGGGTGACCAGCTGGCCATTGCCAAGGAAACTGGCCGCCGTCTCGGCATGGGTGACAACATGTACTTGTCCAAAGCATTGAAGGAAGGCCCTCCTGCAGGCTCAGGCTACTCGCACGTCGACGAAATGGTATTGCAATCGGATGGTTTCGCTGGTGTGTATCCCGAACACAAGTACGAGATTGTCGAGCGTCTGCAAGCCATGGGTCACATGACGGCTATGACGGGCGATGGTGTCAATGATGCCCCGGCCCTTTCCAAAGCTAATGTGGGTGTGGCCGTTGCTGATGCGTCCGATGCTGCCCGCTCTGCAGCAGATATTGTCCTGACTGAGCCTGGTTTGTCCGTCATTATCGAAGCCTTCATCCATTCGCGTCGTATCTTTCAGCGTATGCGCAACTACTCGATCTACACCTGCTCTGTCACCATTCGTGTTGTCGTAGGCTTTGCCATCATGTGCTTTGCCTTCCAGTTTGATTTCCCGCCCTTCCTTGTTCTTATTATTGCGGTGATCAACGACGGCACCATCATGACGATATCCAAGGACCGTGTACGACCGTCGCCGTTCCCAGATAGTTGGAACCTCAAGGAGATCTTTTCGTATGCCATCGTCTATGGCTTGTACTTGGCTGCTTCGACCATTGTCTTTTACGCGGTTTGCATCAAGACCACTTTTTTCCAGGACAAGTTTGGTGTGGACCCTATCACCGACGTCAATGACTGGAAGCTGCATTCCGTCATCTACCTGCAAGTGGCCTCCATTTCCCAGGGCTTGATTTTTGTCACGCGTTCCCATGGCTTCTTCTTCATGGAACGGCCTTCGACGTTGCTCTTGTCTGCCTTTGTGGTGGCCCAGGTCGTTGCTACCTGCATTGCCGTCTATGCCGACTGGCCATTCACTTACATAGAGGGCTGTGGCTGGACGTGGGCTGGCATTGCATGGGTCTGGAATTTTGTGTGGTTCCCTCCATTGGACTTGCTCAAGTTTGGCATGCAGCGTCTGTGGCGACCCAAGAACGTTGCTTCCTTGCCTGGAGGTCCTGGTGGCGCCACATCGCGTCGCTCGTCTGTTGTTTCTGGATCGGCGTCGGCACGTTACTATGCTAACCGCACTCGCTCGTTGCGTGCATTGGAACGCCCAAGAAACTTTGGCCGTCGCTTGCTCGGCCTTGACAAGAAGCTGTCCATGGATCCCAATGAAATGCGCCGCTTCTCTTCTGTTCAGGTAAATAAAAGAAAGGCAATCTGGATGATACACATAGTGCAAAGCCTATGACTCACACGCTTTATCGCATCTCTCCATCATTAGACCAATCAAGCAGCTCAAGTATTGAGCGGAAATGTCCCTCAGCATTAAAGAGGATATAACCACTATCAAAATTCTATATTTACTTTTTTTCCTCCTTCTTTTCTTTCATTATAATGTATTTTTCCTTCGGCTTACAAAACTCTGCTTACCTACCTCTCTCTCTCTCTCTCTCGCTTTTCTGTTTTCTTACATCCTAGAGTCAGATGTACATAATTTTTTTTCATTTTTCTGTACTAGTCCTTTTCGAGTTATCTTTCTTATATATAAAAAATAAGCGAGAAACTATTTTATTTACTCCATTTGGAGAAAAGAAATAAAACTCATTTTTCTTATTGTAAAACACATATTCTTTATTTGTGCTAGCGCCGTAGTGCGATACTTATGATGAAAACAGTAAAGTCGAGTGACCTTATCCTCATGCGTACATTTTGTGTTGTTTGTGGCCCCTGTACTGTAAAGGATTATCCGAGCACCACGATGGTGACCAACAACAAACAAGACGGCGGATGGCTATTTGGACTACAGCATGCGTTGTTACATCAACTCACAGAACATTGTAGCGTAAGTCAATTGCGTCACTGCTTGGGACCTAAGAGAGATTATACAGTATACATACGGACGCTACGAGCTGACGGGTCTGTTCCCATAGTATATTGACATTTCCATGGTAACTTTCCAGTTTCCAAGTCTACGAACTATACCCTGCTTCTAATCCCATCCGTCCTGCATGGTTGTTGTCATTAGACCACCTACACCGACTCCTTACTTTCATGTAAACTAATATGTGTGTGGGTATATTTCTCGATTTGTATCACAGCAAAAGAAAGCTACAGTACTGTATAAAATTTCATACAAAGCTCCTCGGTTCGTATGACAGTGTAGTATCGCCCATACAGAAAATAAAAGAATGACTACCAGCACATTTTCTGTAATACACACAATATATACATCAGACACAGGGTGTTTTCGACATAATACGTACTGCTTTCTGCTGCTCCAAAATCAAACAATCAGTGTGCGTATGCACATTTTTCAGTTGAAGGATCTCTATCCAATCAATCATCAGATCAAACAACCATTTTCCTTTTAAAATTCGGATAGGAAAAGAACGGACGGCTTTTTCTCTTGTTACTACCAAAATGAGGTTTAAAATGCCCAAAAACGGGTTTCGTATACCCAAGTTCGAACTGTTACATGAATGCAATATCGCCAACCTCGTCGATAAAGTCCTAAGGCATGTCTACAGATTTATTCAAAGGAATGAAATTTATACATCATGACGTCTTACTTTTACTCTATTTCATTGAACACATACAACCGATGCAGAATAGAGAAACAACATGTGTCTTCAAATCTACGAGTCCGAATAGATCACAGGAGTTATTAACAACATCCGATATGTACACAACAGATGATCCTTCCAATATTCGATTGTTTTGGTCTTGTTTCACGGAACAAGTTCGAACAATCATCATATGGCCGCCCTCGTAACTCGGCAATTGTGAAGCCTCTATATAAACAGGTTTTTCACTGGCTTAACAGCTGTGCTACGGTTGTACAGTACACAGAGTATGTCGTCAGTTTCGCAAATAAGCCTTTTTTGCGACTTGATGTCTTGCTCATCAGCTTCCAAACCTTCGTTGTTGTCTACATGTTGTTACGACAGCACGAGTGGCATGTATCATAGTATGTACTTGGTAACCAAAAGAGCCACTAGAATCATAACTATACATAGCAACGCATATGATAACACGACTGATTTAGTCAGTTTCTTTTAGATCATACATAAATTACAGAGTAATAAGCAAGGATTTATTTTTTAAATTTAATGCAAATAGCAGATAGAAAAAAGCACAGTGAAGGAAAGAAAGAGATAAAAGGCTCGTCATATATACAGCAGAAGGAGAGAGAATGTGTTGACAAAAAAAAGGCTTTAAATGTGTGTGATTTCGAGAGCAATAGGGTATGAAGTTAGGATTGTAAAATGGAGGGGATGCTTTGTTTTGGTTGTACTATAGTAGTAGTAGTAGTAGCAGTATAATATAGGGTGTTGTTATTTTCTTAGTCCAGAAGAATCAGTCAACGCGGGTGCAGGATCCAGTCCCAATACTTCACAAGCATATGCATAGCCGGTCCTGGATTCCTTGATTCTGCGTGCATTCTTCTTTTTACGCGCTACCAACAACATATCTGCATCATGGCTCGGATCGCCTAGAGCATAGATATCCGTTCGACTGACCCAGCCCCTGAACATCCAAGATTACTAGTTAGCCTCTGTCGGTCTTGGATTTGTCTCCTTCTTCCTACTAAAACTTACCATTTGTGATGATCGGGCACTTCGTAGAATTCAACGAGTACATCGTCTTCACCATGTTTGGATGTCAATACATGCTTTCCGATATCCTCTTTATTCGGATCGACAATCTATCAATGTAATTTTGGTTAACAAAGACTTGATATACTCCTCCACCATCCCCCCACTTTGAAGGATATACATAAAGGGAGTTTTTACCCTGGCAGGATGAGGCGGAAAACCTTTAACACGAGCCCATACAATCATTTCAGGTTTAACATCGGTAATAGGTTCTGGCTTTGGTTTTGTTTGACGGGATTCAGAGCGTGACTTCTTGCGTGGCGAGGGTGTTGGAGATAATCCATCGGTATCGCTACCACTGTTGCCCGTGTCTGTTCCTTCCACATAAAGCCACCCAGGGGGTGCCTTTCGCTTACGGTCAGGTCTGACGAGAGGGTGGTCTTCTTCTGTAACATGATCCGAGTGCCATAGTAAATTGCGTGCTTCTGATGATGTTCGCTTCTCAAGTTCTTGGGCGGTAGGAGCCACCAAACCGTCTGATCCCATACTCCGCGTTCGTCGACGTAGAACCTTGCTGCTGCTGTTGCTACTCGCGTTCGTATTACCTTTGCTTTCTTCTCCTTGTGTGGCGGTACTGGCTGCTGCTTCCGCTGCTTTGGATGATCTTGTAGCGACCCTGCTATTCTTGTTTTCAGGCACATTGTGGTTGCTGTCGTCGTCGTCTCCGCCTTGAGTCCCATTCGCAACAACTTGATCTTCGCCTTCTTGTTTCATTTCATTTTCTTCTTCTTCTGCTGCTGCAGCAGCAGCTGCTGCCGCCGCCGCCTTTGCTGCCGCTGCTTCAGCACGCAACCGTCCACGTTTGGCTGCATACTCCAATTGTTTCTGTCGTTTTGCTTCAGCTTGAGCTGCCTTGGCTCTTCGTCGTTCTGCATCTGCCTGTTTTTTCGCCTCAGCTTTTTCAGCAGCTAACTGTTGCCGCTTTCTTTCTTCAGCTTTTGCTCTTTCTTCTGCTTCCAAACGTTCTTGTTCTGCTGCAAGTTCTTCAGGAGATGGCACGTGGACAGTATTGTATGTAAAGATCTCGGGATGGATATCAATAGCCAAAATACCCGTCTCTTTCTTGATCTCCAGTTCCTCGTAATCTTTTCGTGCTTGTGCTAAAAGGTCAAGCGACAGTTTTTCAAGTCGTTCTGCAGTGCGGTAATAGAGTGTCTCTGGCTTGTTGTATGTTTTACAGTTCTTCCAAATCAACATGATGTCGCTCTATATAAGGAGATTGGGATACAAAGTTCACGTCAGCCATCCAACTAGCCCTCTATACAGGTACAGCTAAAACTAGATGCTAACGTTACCTCCACTTGTTCTAAGCTTGTATACTCGTGTGCTGAGAACTTTTCGAGAATTTCAGCAAAGGACATGGGAGTATCGATGATTTCAGAGTAGTCGGGCGCAACATCAGGTGTCACGGGGAATCTGAAAAGCTCTTTCTTATCCGCACTATAAGAAAATGTTGTCAGTCACCTCCTTTCTTTCGATTTCTATATGCCGTATTCGATAATTAACACACTCCTCGTCCAAAAATGCCGACTTACTCTATAAGCTGATCAACCAATGGTTTGGTGATATACTCCACTGGGAAAAGTATCATTTCCAGATATGCCTTTTGTTTCCGTATCCGTTCCAGCTTTTGTTTTTCGCGCTTCTGCACTTGTTCCGATAACATGCGTACGCGTTCCAAATCGGCTCTCAAATTTATCATTGCCTAACAGTGCAAGTGTGTGAGTCTGCATCAATGATGTTCCTTAACTTGTCAGCGGCACTTTTTCTTTTTCGCTCAAAAAACTTACCGCTGCACGGTGTGCCTTTTCTACCTCAGTCTGCTTGTGTTGCGACGACGATGCGGTCCAAGGCTGAAGATAAAGAGCTATTAGTTATGTCGCCACGGGCACGATTTTCTCATTCTTACCTCCAAGTGCAAACGCTTGAGCAATGGTGCGCCTCGTCTGGACTCACGTTTGAGGGACCAATATCGACATATGCTGACAATCAACTGTGGTTTGCGACGTAAGTTGGTAGCCTGCCGTACACACCTCATATTCTCGAGCTTGCTAATGATAAACTCTGGAGCGATTGGTGCGCCAGCCGAATAATGATGCTGGTGTGCACGTGCCGCCTTGGAACTGGGCAACATCTGTGTTACTGCCGAATTATCGTTATCCATGTGCCCTTTCTTCTTGTGCTTCTTCTTTTTCTTCTTCCGCCCATCATCCTGTCCATCCACTCCATCCTCTTCATCGTCATTGTTGTTGTTACTGTCGCCGTCGCCAATAGCCGCAACGTTATTGCTATCATTCATCATGACTTCATCATCAACATAACGTTGTCGAGGTATCCGATGGCTGTTGTTGTTGTTGTTACTTGTCTTGTTGCTGCGTCGATGGGAGCTAGAAAAGAATGCCTGTGCCGCTGCAACCGTTTGTTCCACATTGACCTGCTCTGTATAATCACGCGGCGTATGCTTGTCACAATAGGCCTTGAACACCACACCATCATAGTGCGATCCGTGTGATTTCATGCGCATGCAAAGACGTGCCCATCGCGCACAGGTCACATGGAATGCAACAAAACAGTGCTTACTGTCGCACTGAATACATGCACCTTGTCGTCTTCGGCAAATATAACACGTCAGTTTCCACCGGCTCTTGGGTATGTTTTCGATATTGTCAATGGGCTCCATGTACACGCTATTGCTGAGACCGACTTCGGGAATCCAAATGGCACACAGCAAGTGGCCCCATTTGTTGGTATTGGTTTGCTTAAAGGCACCCCCTTCGTTCGGACAAAATATGCACGAAACTGGATTCTCGGGAGACACAAGACATTTACGGCAAAGCCATTGGCCTTCAGGGATATATGGAATACCGTAGCAATCTGTAAATATCGAACGTGTGTGTGAGCGTCCACCCTCATGATTCAGCTTCAAATAGCATCATGCCACTTACCCTGATGAACAGCCAAATTGCAACCATCGCAAAACACAATAGCATTGCTATTTTCACATTCTGTATCATCACAAATGGCGCATGCAGAATCTTCTGGAAGGGATGGTTCCTCGGCTACTTGTTTTGGCAGGTTTTTGATCTAGCAGGTCGTCCAGCAAATAAAACATATTTTTTTTAAAGCTTGTCAATAATCATCCGCTACTACCACCCACATGGTATGTTAATGAAAACCAATCCAAATCCTGTGTCACGTTATACACCTTACCAGATCAAACCATTCCTTCTCAAGCTGATCCATGACAGCTTCAAATAAATCGCCAGAGACTTCTCCCAAATCCTCCTTGCGGCGCTCTTCATTTAGCATTTGTAGCCAAGCATCGTCTAACATTATCGATTAATAACAATCCTCTGACCGCATTTTCCGTTTTTTGTCGTTATCTTTCTCCTTCCCTTTATTATCAAATTCCAACTACAATCTTACCATGCTCATCCATGTCATATTCTACCGTATCCATTAAATCAGCTTCAGATGGTTCTAGAATACAAGTAAAGGAAATTTTAAATTAATAAACAGACACACATGATAAAAAAAAGTGTGAGCGCTCTCATACCAATATATCGAATATAATGATTCTCAGGACGCTGAAATCGTTGCTGTTGGCTACTTGCTCCTTCGTCTTCCACTGTTGTTAGTGCAGTACTTGCTGCTGTGACCTCTTTACCGTTCTCCTTCTGTCGATCATCACTCATGCTAACTTGTTTAGGTTCTTCCGTGACTAAACGGAACGAAGGTTTGGGCAATGCATCCAAATTGACACCCATATTGATATCGTTGACGGTTTCCAATGGCTGTTGTTCTTTCTGTAGTTGCTGTTGCTGTGGACGAGTGGATAATGCTTGATACAAGTCGCCTTCTTTTTGATGATCAACCAACGGGTCTCCGTTTCGCTGTCGTCCTCCATCGTCGGCGTCGTCATCTTCGTCCTTTTCTCCAGGTGTTGCTGATAATGACAGCACCTCTTCACTATTGCTGCCACTTTTGTTGCTTGCCTTCTCGTCCAGTTCCATGTCTTCCCCTTCGTCTGCTGTGACCATACTATCATCAGAGGATTCGCTATCCGTACTAGTGATGCTTTTTTCGTCATTTGCTGGCTCGTCAGAGATATCGTTTTTTTCGTCTTCTGGCTCAAGTGGTGACGGGTTGCTGCCGTTATTGTTGCTATTGACGTTCTTATATTCTCCTTTGTTGACTTTTTGTTCCGCTGCTGTTGTCGTCGAACCGTCCCCTTTTGGCGAATCGTTAAGACTCATAGAAGACAGTCCAGAGTCTTCTAAACTTTCGTCTGGTGGTAGTTCAGGCACCTGACGTTCTTTGCCATTATCATTTCGATCGTTGTCGTCTTTGTTAGCTTTTGCTACACTTGCTACTGTTGACAACGGCGTACTTCCGCTACCGCCGTTGGCATCGCTGTCAACGTTATTGTCATCGTTGTTTTTACTGGTGTTGGTGGTTCTCGCGTCAACAGTAAGATCTTGAGTAGCGGGACGATCTGACTTTGACACTCTTACAATTCGCAAGGGTTCCTTTAGATTGAGGTTGGGATAATAGTCCTTATATGATCGTTCTTCCCTTGGCCGTACAGCAGTGTGTCCGTTGGCGTCGTGATGGCTAGTGTTTAACGATAAGCTAGGTAGCCTCTGCTTTTGTGTAGGGTGTTGGTGATGCTGGTGTTCTTGTCGATTTTCACGGTATTGACGATGGTCTTCGTGCAACGGTTGGAGTGGTTGCTGCAACTGTTCTGTTTCTCCTTCACCTGGACGCGGATACTTTTTGGGTCGACCACGACGGCCGGTACCTTTACGTCCACCTCGTGTCTTCAATGGCATATATTAAGTTTGGTGGTTTTTTGCTTCCCTTTATTTATTTTTTTTAAATTGCAGGGTACACGGATTCAAACAAGACAAGAAAAAAGGTGAGAGCGAAAATAAAAAAGAGAAAAAAAGAGAGGGAAGGGGGGTTAGGTATATATATGAGTGTAGAGTGAAAATAAAAATAATATTATGAAAAATAAAAAGCGACCTCTTTTTTGTTGTTGTTTCTCTTCCAGCCCCCCTCAATGGTTCTGGATGAGTAACAGCTACCACGCGTGCCTTACAGTTTGGAAGAGGGTATAGTATTGACAGGGAGAAGAAGCAAAAAACGCCTTTAAAGTTTTCACACACAATACAGCAAGTACACCTCTCGTATATACCACAGTACTCACACTCATACACACTCTCTCTGAATAATTTGGTCGAGCGCGGCGAGCGGGGCGGCGAGCGTGTATGTGTGTGCTGAGTTTAGAGCTGGTGTGCTGTGTGCACACCAGGCAGCAACGGCGCCCAGGCAAGCTGTTCTAAGCTGAGAGAACCGGTTCAGTGGTATGTTTCGCTTGCAATGCCCCCTACCACCCCCCCTTAATTAACCTGAAACATCGTTGGCACAACTTTCAGTGAATAATGGACTTACATAGAAACACGAGAGAACACGCAAGACGAGCACATGTGCTCAGAAGCAAGGCTAAGATTATGCATGCTTGACACTCGTAACGGGAAGTGTTGTTTTTCATCTCTCTTTGATAGTTTCTGCAGAATACTCTCAAATTGAGTTGCTTTAAAATTTTATAGTATGCAACAGCTAGAAGCTTGTGGCAAAGCGAGGGATTTATCATCGCGTATATCCTACTTGCGTTTTCATGCATGGAGAAAACTTTTATTTGCGCTCTACATGAACATGTACAGTAAGTAGAATGTCAAGATGCATTTAGTTGTCAAGTAGGTTTACTTGCAGCATATATGCTATATAATACATACGCCCAATGAGATAGATATATTGGACAAGACTACACTGTCTTTTGAAATGTTCATTTTTTTACGCCTTGCATGCACATCGTAGATGTCAAAACATAAACGACCGCTATGTAAAATACACCAATAAAATGGATTTTCGAACTTCGCCGGCAACTCCCCGCTCACGAACACAAGGAAGAAAACCATGGAAGTGTGAGCAATAACCTTCTGCTGCTACCGTCGATATTATGAATGGTGCTGATGACCACACATATCAACTGATGAAGACGGTGAAAATGACGATGACAATGACGTTGACGACACCAAGTACATGGTTAAGCCTCGCCAAACGACACGAAGAATGAAACGACATCGAGGACTCAAACAGCAAGCGTCACAACAACCATCTACCAAGAAGATGGTAGCCACTGAAACGCGTTTGCTGCAAAAACCACCAGGAATCTTTGTCAATACACCACGCGTTTATCTTGGAGCAGAAGAGCCACGCGATGTCCGTGAAAATGATTTTGCCATGACCATTCGAAGTCTAGTCAATAGAAGTTGACAAGGGTAAATTATGCTGATTTTTTTTTTGCGAAGGCCGTCGATTCAGCGCTCCAGACATTGAGGAGTAATGTATCATATGAACACCGTGTGTTATCGTGGTCAGGGCAAGATCCGAAATTTTGAGACCTATGTGATCACCCATCTTGAATTAACAGCAACAGAACATAGGCCCAGTATCCCACTAGGTTTATATGAGCATAACTGGATATCCGAGCTCTTACCGGATGAACGTTGGGAGACACCGTCGTCCTCAAGGAGACGTGTCACCCTGCACTAACATATGTTCTACTATGCAAGTTGTGTATATGCTATGCTCTGAGAGCGTAGCCGCTTATTTTGATAAGATGCCAGCTCCTGTAAGTAAAAGATACGTTCCACTGAGCATGTCAACCGCTAGCTAAAGTGGAATGACGTTATTAGGATCGATCTAATGGCTTTTAATATATAAGAGCAATACGATGGCTGCTCGAAGTACCGAGGCGGTTGCTAAGAACTATACTTAATACAATCAAGAAGACAGCAACGTCAATTTTCTTGGGAATATATCACGTAGAGAAAGATCCAACAGTAGTAGAATCTTATTGCAATGCTGGTATCATCCACTTCAATAATGTTTCCAAAAACTATTATACCACGAGGAGGTGGCACTGCGTCAACCTTTAAAAATAGCAGTTAAATATGTGTGGTTGTAACAGTGAATGTTAGTAAATGAGAGATTTTTTGACTGTCGCTATACTTTAACAACGAAGCCACTCGCTCAGCTTGTGATTTTCTCTTTCATGGGAAAAGAGTTATGCAATAAGCAAACAATGGGTTATTAAACAAGCACTTACTTGTATGCCTCGCATCTACATGATTATAGCTTTCATTTTTTCTGAGTACACAAGCCCCAGGTACAAGATACAACAATAATCGCTGCCTACCAAAATAAAAGTGATCGCCGCACGAATCATCCTAGAACCGAATCCAAAACCAACATGGATGACAACAATAGCACGCAAGCGATCACTATTTCATCATCATATACTCTTCAATCCTTACAAGTTGCTTCTTTAAGTCAATATTGTTGTTTGTCTTGCTCATGTTTATCAAAGCACACATCCGTCCGGAACCAAACCCGGCTAGTACTTTCGCCTGTTGTGTAGCCTGCGTGTGGCCTGTGTGCGAACGTCTTCAATCCACTTCTTGCGTGATAACGGTCATACGTCACGAGTCGTTCCGTCTATTCTCTATCATCTCATAGCTCTTCATATCTCAAATGCTACTCCCTCACTGGCCCTATTAGATATCATATAAGAGCCATCTGCCATAATTTCGTTATATACATTTATAATGTATGCTAAACGATCCATGCTGATTTGCTCTCACTCAACTAGATCAAAATTCAATTGTTCGATAATGTGCTCCGGTTTTTACCCCTATTTTTTTTTGAATGGGATTAAAATTTGCATTGTTTACAGTATTAACCAGGTTTGATAAAGTTTTTAAATGCAGGGGAACAGAGAATACTAGTATCTTGGAGCTATTTAAGACGTTATGCCTGTTCATCCGGTTTGTGAATAAGCTAAGTACTTTGAGGATCGATTGGGATGTATCAGAACTCGTGTAGAGGACGTTATATTATGTATTCGGGTCACTTCCTTGTTGAAGCCGGTGTTAGTTGGTGTGCGGCATCTTTAAAAGCACTTATAAAGCCGGTAGCGAACAAAGGAAGCACGCTCAATACTATGGGTGCTTTTCAAATGGCAAAAACACAAGCTGTATACCGGTACTATCACTATCGGTCACAGGGATTGATAGTTCTCAAAGAGCTGCTGTCGATATCTGGACCACCCCATCAAAAGAGTACAGGGCAAAGGCCATCCGCTACTGGGCGCGCGAATTCCGTGATTCTGGGTCCATCTCAACACATCAACAAGGGAAGCATGTAAAAAGAGAATCACTCCTCAGTGACGAGTCCGTGGAAGAACGAATCCGTCTATTGATAGGCGGTCAAAAACTCGAACTGCGTAACCTCCCTGCTTTTGTTAAAGTTATCAATGAAAGTATCATCCCTGAGATACTTGGTGTTCCAGGCTCAGTATCACAGACGACATTATGGCGATATATGTCTGAGTGGGGTTATCGATACCGCAAAAACAGCAAGGATATATATTACGACGGGCACGAACGAGATGACGTGGTAGCATACCGATTAAAATGGGCTAAACGAATGGTGGAGTACAAGAAGCGGATGGACTCGTACGAAGGACAACGTGCAGAAATCATCATTGAGCCATCTTTAGCGCCTGATCAAAAGAAAATTGTTATGGTTACCCATGATGAGTCAACCTTCTATGCAAACGACGGTAAACAAAAGCTATGGCTGGCAGACGGCGAGAGTATCCTACGCAACAAAAGCCCTGGACAATCCATTATGATATCCGAGTTCCAATGCGCGTGTCATGGCACAATGCGATCTGGAATATGGACCTCGCGTACATACTTCTATGCAGGGGCTAACCGAGAACAGTATTGGACCAGCAAAGACATGGTTAAGCAGTTAGAAGAAGATGCGATCCCACTATTTGACCTTTTGCACCCTGGTTGTCAAGCATTATTTATATTCGATCAAAGTAGTAATCATAACGCTTACCCAAGTGATGCATTACTGGCGAGAACTATGTGCAAGGATCCAAAGCGGTGTGGAGTGGATAACGCAGAGCATGACTGCAGCATGCACGTGTATCGGGACAGCTACTTTATCGATGAAGCAACCAAAGAAAAGAAAACACAAAGGATGTACATGAACATCGAAGAAAACATTAAGAAACGCAAGCGAGGTGTCACGATAGTCACGGCCGACAAACAGCAAGTATGCCATTTCAAGGGGATAAAAATCATTTTGAATGAGCGTGGACTTTGGTTTGAGGAAGACCCGTATAGACCTGGAAAAGTTTGGCGAATGGATTGCAAAAAAGAAGAAGCGGACGATAGCAAGTGTTGTGCTAGACATTTTCTTGGTGCTCAGCCCGACTTTCGAGATCAAAAGACAGCCCTTTGTGAAGCTGTGGTGAACGCGGGTCACATTTTTGTGCTATATCCAAAATTCCAATGCGAGTGCAATTGGATCGAACGATATTGGGGCCAAGCAAAGTACCATGCACGAATCAATTGTGATTACAGTTTTAAAGCTTTGAAAGAAAACTTACCAAAGTTCCTGGATACTGTTTCGCCCCCAGACGAAGTACCTACACTAATTAGACGATTTTATGGAAGGGTGTGGCGTTTTATAGACGCTTATTCCCAAGAACTACCAACTCCCGAAGCTATCACTCTTGTGGAAAGGTATACTTCCCGAACTTACAGCTCACACCGTCGTGACGATTTCCCTACTATTATTTGAATATTACCAAATAAAGAAGCGGCATTTGAAATCTCAAAATTGAAACATTGGCGGTTATAGATGAAGTACACCATACCATCGTCGACGGCGGTGTCTTTTTCTATAACTTGGCCAGCAGGTTTTACGTTGCCTTTCACATTTTAACAGAAAGCAATGCTTTCTTTTTTGACTTGCTCGTCCTTATCTTATCTGTTTTTATTTGCCTCTTCTGAATCTGTTTTTCCGGGTTCGTTGTCGTGCCTATTGTCGTTCTTTGCCATGGATGGTAATCTAAGGTTGGTTCAATTACCGTGATAATTGCGGTCAATCAAATACACAATGTTTTCGCTACTGTTTGAATTAAATGCAGTGCGTGCCTTCTGCTCACTTTTGTAGAAGCTTTTGGTTTCGTACGATGGGTAACTTTCAATCAAGCAAGCAGCAACTACCTACATGCAAGGAATTCAGTAGACACGATTGTTTAAAACCTTGCTATATACATGTAGTAGTATTATCAATCAGATCTGCAACAAGAGGAGCAAAACATAATTGATACAATTCGTCATCGCATATCTTTTAAGACATGTACATGCAGTATCATATGTACATAGCTCAATCGTAGCATGCTATTATGCACTGCTAATAATTCAGCTGCTCTTATTGAAGCGAGTATCCGAATATGTACATATTCTTAAAAATGCGTTTGTAGGTTAGATTGATGATCAACGTATGATAAAGGCAACACTTACCTGGCTTTTTGAGTCACTGTATTATCAAATAAACCTAAAGAGACAAAATAAGTCAACGAGACCCGGAAGGAATTACAAACTGGTTCATTATGATAACATTAGATCTCACTACTGTATAAATAAATGATATATTCTACGAAAATGGTTATATGCAACAATCCCTTATCTTGAGCAATTTCCTCTAGCAAAAGTAAGTGTTATTCTGAGCTGATAAGAAAGATATGTTTATTCTACCAAATGTTAGTAAGTTTACGTCCGTGGTAATGATAGCCCCTTATTCTTTTGCTTCTAGTCTAAGTTTCTGCTATAAATGCCAAGGCTGTGCTGCAGTTGCTCGTTGTACTTTATGGTTATCCTTCGTAATTTTTTGCTTTTGTATAACGGTATTGTTGTTGTATCACTCATCAGCTACATCCGTTGTATGATGATCTCGTCATCTCTTCTTGTGGATCACGGACGTCATTTTTGATTAGAGGTATGGATAAGTTGTTTGCGATTACAAAACTCGAGAATCTTGATTTCGTTACTGTTGTTTGAAATATTGAAAACATAACATGAACTTTGTGACGTTAGCTACCGATGAAATTGATGGCAACATATCATCATGTGTTTTGTACTTACAGTTAAAATCACTTTTCCATAATTGGTCCACTTGTATAGGTAATGCCTATCGTTGTTTCGATGTTTGTCTTGAATGCAATTGTTTGTCTTCAGCCCGGAATTGATACAAGTGCATTCGTATCTTACGAAACGTATTGACCTTGTATCATAATTTGCCATAAGCTTGCTCTAGGTGCTGCTTTTTGTAGTTCTTTTTTTTGTTCTCGAGTTGCCTTTTTTTTTTTGCAGCATTTGCCTTGCAACTCGTGTCTTGTATATAATTTTTTTTTCTTTTTCTTTTTTTCTTTTCCTTATTCATGGGGTCTATCATTACCTGGACATTAACTTACCAAACATCTGTAGTGGGAATATATTCGTGAGAGATATCGTTGACTGGTATATAGGAACATGCAGGGCTCTACGACAAAGCAATGTGAGCACAATTGCGTAACATTACAAGGTGGATCAATTGCTTTTTGCCACTAATTCTTACCGTAATGCTTTCTAAATGCCTATTGCCCCTGGTATATCTTGCTGTCTGTAGCTGATTTTCTTGAAGCATGTGTCTGCATCTCTTGAGGACGCATTAAATAGCAATATCGTTCGGCCGCCACTTTTGCTAATGGATGGTTTGAAGTTTTGATGAATATATGTGGTATTGTCCCAATGAAGTTTGTTGTAATCCTTCTAAAGCACTGCACAATTACCGTTTTTTCGTTTTCTCCACAAATGATCTTATTGTCGTCGCATAATAATTGAGCGAGCAATATGGATGCTCGGTGGACAATCATGTGCGTTTCATTGATGTGCCTTGAGTGTGTATGTGCATATGTGTCTTCCATCTTGACTTTGAAAGATGTATTGACTGCTTCCGCTTGCCACCGATCAGGTTTGTAGGATCGTCTCTCTCACCAATGTATCGTAGACTGTATACTTGTGGTAGGCTCTTCTTGTTTCCCGCTTTGTTGGTATACGGTGCCGTCGTGTCGATCTAATTATGATGGGCCACTTGATGATGATGCCCTCAAAGCCAATGTCGTGTTTGATGCGCCTTATGAGCGAGACCTTGTATTGTTCGAATAGCTGTGTCCTGTGTTTGATTTGCGTCCGCTTCAGCTGCGTTTCCATTCACCACCCGTTAAGTGAATGAAACCATCACGTATGATGTGATGCCACTTTGTTGAGTTAATTGTTCGCATTGGTTTCCTTACTGTTCCATTTCGTCCAAACCCGCGATGCTTTGTTGTCTGGAGGTCATCGCCAAGTTTTAGGATCGCCTTTACGATTTCTAAGAAGAGATAATAGATATGAGCATACCATTGTTTTTGACTTGAATTTCAGTGTCATCAGAAAACCATACGCACTTACTTTCGCTTCATAAAGTAGCAAGTAAAATGACTCATTGTGCTGCCTACATCATTTCTTGCCGCTCTTGTTGTCTCTGATGTGTGGTTGTA